>NW_010127171.1:0-17915 GCF_000699245.1 Pterocles gutturalis | reverse complement strand
CTGCTGAAATATGGGTATCTCTCATTTCAAATATTAATCGACTTAAAAAGATAAAAACAAAACTAAGTGTGTTTATTGTGCTTTAAAATATACTGAGACCCAATTTCTTCTTAACAGCTGGGAAGGAAATAGCATCAGGAAACCTAGGTGGAATTTAATGGAAAAAAAGCAAACAATGGAACTGTCAAAATTGTAAAAGAAAGCCTTTTTCTCCAGAGATTCCCACCTGTGTTATGCAGACCTGAGAGGTTCAGATGAACTGCAGATAAACATCAACATTTTGCGTACTTTTCTGAACCCAAACACTGGATCTTTTGTTTTACCTTGGCATTATTCTTCACCTTTGCCCCTGAAAAACTACAGTAAGTCTCAAAAATTGCATTCAAAAGCAATTAACTCCATCATGTGTAGTGAAGGTCAAGTATTACACTCTTTTTATTTGTATCATTACATAAGTGTCCGCTTTGTTAATTCAGTAATTTTTATTAACATGTGCTTTGCCTCTATATCAACATTTTCAGTTATTAAGGGGTTTGTTTACTATTACAGGAATCTTTGTTTCATCTTGCAAAATTATGTTACCCAGAACACTGAGGCAGGCTTACAATGAAACTAAGACACAGTCTTCTGGGTATACCCATAAAAAATGGGATTCAAGTCTTTGGAAAATGTATTAATTATCTTAATGTTTTAAAATCCACTCCTGATACTAGGAGTTTCAAAGAAAGCTATTAGATGCCAAGACCACAAAAAGCAAAAAGTGAGGATTCCTCACACTATGTACTTAACTCACAAATTCCTCACAAACTTCTTTGACAAAGTATCACAGGTGTTAAAAGTTTATAGGGGGAAACTAGACAAGCTTGTTGAGGATAAACCAGTGAGAACTACTAAATACACAGAAACTATGTCAGGAAGTCTCTGATCTGCAAATGGCGGAAAGCTCACAGGAAGGTTAGAGGCTCATGCATGCCCTTTTTTTTATACTTTTCCCAAAGCACCTTGCTTGTGGCTCCCTCACAGTCAGGAATGGTCTGACCCAGCATGGCTTTTAGTCTGTTTTTATATCCTTATCTTGTTTTAACACAGATTTCAGTGCTTTTTATCTTTGAGAAACCAACTTAAAAAATAACAATAATTGCTTCCAGTGAATTCAGATTCTGGACCTTTCATAACATCGTTCACTTTTGAAAGGTAATAATACTATATAGACACACTGCAATTACTTCATATAATATTATCAAAGTTGACAACAGGGTTTCAGCAACAGCCTGATCCAAAACTTACTGAGGTCACTGGAATGTCTCCCATTCATTTCCACAGGCTTGGAATGAGACCTTAAGAGTCTTAGAATGGGATTATAATAAAACAGGAAAAAAAGGAACTAGAAAGGAAAATTCTTCTCATGTTTTTCTCCTTGGCAGTTTCATTTTCTTTGCATTGTCATTTCTCTTTTGCTTCCCATCAATACAAAAATAAGACAGCCTGGAGTAAACACCCATATTGTTTACAGAGAGGTTTTTAGCAATGCCTTTGAACTGGAAAAAATATCATATTGAGAATACATTTTCAATGTAGAATAAGCCATCCATTTGAAGAAAATTCAGGAAGAACTCCTTTTCCAGAAGAGGACAGTGCAACAGTCTGTTTCTACGCAAAACAGACCAATACTATAACCACTCATCACTGTTCATCATTTGGTTATGGGCCGGTTGAATAATACTGGGACTAACCATAAACTAACCCTAGTTTTAGTTCTGCAGACCATTTATCTGGAACCACTTATCTTATTTTTGGATTTGTGGAGGGTTTAGATAAAATAACTGCTAGATGAAATAACTTTTGGTTTTGGTCTTGCAAACCCATAACTGAGCTTACCAGGTTTTGCATCCCTAACAACCATTTTACCTTTCCCAGTCAGTATTTATTCAGTCCATTTGAGGGCAGAGCCATATGTCTTTGCAAGAAGTATGACTTTATAGAGTTGGCATGCTGTGGAAGCAGACATCATTCTTACCAGGGCTACCATGGTTTTGCCTCTGAGAGAGCTGTCTCAAAGAAGTTATTCAGCAGTAATGTTGCAAGAAAATACTAACAAGGGAAGCTAGTTGCATGGACACAGACGCCATAATCTTCTCCAGAGCACAGATTATTCCTGAGTACCTCTGAAGTCCTATGCTGCTCTTCACAATAAGACTATCCATCCTGAATTCCAAAGATGAACCCAACCCAACTTATCTTACCTCTGAAAGCCAGTGGATTTTTTCCACTTATGAAATGAAAGCAAGAATTTTTGATAAAAAATTATAATGAATGATTAAAAATGTATGAGAGATTTGGACTCGAACGGGTTTTTCCCCCCCTTAATCATCTGGAGCTGTATTTGCAGGCTGTTTCTCCAGGATGTGGCTGGTAGAGAAAGTTGCTGTGCAACCTCAGGCCTACAAGTAGATTATTTACATTACTTCTGTTGTCCAATGTTCTAGTGTAGGCTTTGCACATGAGTTGCCCAGGACTGAATCAATCATGGACACAAGCCCACAGCTCTTCCTCAGTACTGTAGACTCTTTTCAACACTTGAATACTTCAAACACTTTTTCAAATCCACAGACCTACCCAAGATCCTCCCAATGGTTGCTATGACCCTTTTGACCCAAACCTTGGTGAGACTAAACTTCCTGAGCATCTTCAACTTCCCAAGATGCTTAGAACATTATTTTACAATTAGCTTATTTGCAGCCAACACTTCTAATTATTCCTCACTTCTGAAACAAGAAGCTCTTTTATAAAAAGTGCCTCTAACACTAGTATTTTTGAGCACAAAATTACAGTTCTAATTTGGTAGTGTTACGTTTGAAATAAATAATATCTTCTTGGAGGTAGGCAGAGTTTTTCTGAAATTTAGCTTGCACATTGTGGAAGGAATTCCCAATCATAAATATTTATGGATATATTCAAGCTGACAGATTATTTTCCTGTGGTCCAAAACCAGCTCAGCTACAGGAAAAGGGGATTGTACTACCGAGTCTTCTGCAGCAATCAGATGTTAAAAGAATCTTTTGAGAGATGTTCCTCATTCTGATAGCATTAACCATCTTAACCACTGACAATATGGCATTTTTTAAAGGCTCTGAAATAACTTTAGCACCCTCAGTTATGCCTATGAGTACTCAAAGTCACTTGGGGATATGGGGCTTCAGTTCCTAAGTCACTTTTGAGCTTGTAGAGGCAGAGAGTCAATCTCTGGCAACAAAAAAATAAACACTTCTTTCAGTCTTTCCCATACAAGGACTCAGGTTTCTGATGTCCATGATTCCCATTACAAGGTTTTCCAAGAATCTCACTGCCATGCATGGCCAGGGACTTCCCTCCTGGCCATACATTTCCAGCTTAAATTTATTTATGGAAAGTTCTTTGTTTTGCACTGTCTTTTCTCTTATGTATTTCTTTTGCCTCTCCCAGGTAATTACTCCCCTTGCAGAATTAACAGATAACCCTTTCCAGCCCTTTGTTTTGCTAGGTTAAAAAGAGCAAACTTCTGTTTACCACTAATAGAACAGGTTCTCCTAGTCATCCTCATATTTCTTCCTTATTTTTGTTGCAGTTAGTTTTTACTAACAATGAGGAATAAAATTTCGCACAATATGCCACATAAGGCCTTACCTGAGTTGTGTGCAGACATGTATACTTTCCATGTGTTGTGAAAATCTCTCCCCTGATCCTAGGAGTAGTTCTAACTGGTTTATCCTCAACAATTTTTTTTCATGGATATATCACAGTGTTTTCCTACATTGAGTTGGCATTTGCTTACAACCAGACCAGGCCTTTCTTTTTCTCAGACATGCCAGACTGTTCACCACTACTAGCATGAGGTAGGAGGTTTTTTTACTCCTTTCTCTGTGCCTGATTTTGCATTTTTTATGATTGAATTTCATACCACTTCTATCACTCTACCTTTCAAGGCTAGCCCAGTTCTTCCTGAAAGATACTCTTCATCTTCCTTTGAGCTTTCTAAAACTGACTCCATAAGTTGTTCAGAAAGGAAGAAATCCTTTGAAGTAGAACCAACATATATTCCAACCCCAGCACTAAAGATTTAGAAATAAAATTTTTGTGGAAAAATTTCCAGCAATATATTTCCAACTCATCATGCACTGACACACATTTTTAACATTATTAATTTTCATTTACACCACTACCACCTGAATGCAAGTTGTTTATCTTTCCACAATAGTTCCAGGGCTTATTAAAATAATTCTATATTCATATAGAATTGGCTGGATTATAAATCCATATTACTGTATCCATGGCTATTTTCACTAAGTTACAAAGCTAACCATTTTTCATAAAATGCAGTCACTAACCTGGGAGGAAAAGTCCTGGCTTTCCCAGGGAATGGTCCAATCTGAAAAGCAAACAGAGAATTACCAGCAGTGCAATTACCAAGCAACTTATACTCTGTTGCTAGGAAAAGCACAGGAGCACAATTTGCATGAGAATTTACAGTAGCTTTAAACCTAAAAGTAAATAAAAACATGAGACTAGCATGATCTCATGCATGTACAGTCGGCAGTTTAGCTCTTTAGAGTTTTTTTTTCCAAAATCAAACTATGTTATTATTGCTATTTTGGTGAGTATTAATATTTTATTTCTTAGACTTTCATGTTGTAACTAAAACATAGTTCTCCTATGTCATATGTAATCTAATAACAGAGACTATACAAACAGAATGGCTTCTTAATAATATTTGCAACTGTGCCTTGAATCTCATGCAGGCGGATTTAATATCTATATATGTTGACACAGTAGATTCCATTCAATAGGATTTTTTTTTCAATTCATTTAAGGCCAGAGGAGTTCAATCTGGTCTCCCAGTCTGCAGTGATAATTTGTAAAGAGAAAAGCATTTTGTGCTGAAACAGAAGAGAATAGTTTTGTGGCAAAATATTTCGGCTGCAGTCTTCAAACTCGGAGAAAGCATGTGCATGGAGGAATGTGGGAAGGGAAAGGTTCCAGATAGAGAGGGGAGCACAAATGAAGCAGATTTTTCTCAATTGCGGAGAACCACAGGGAGGGACAGAAAGGTAAATTATTATTTGAAAAGCTTTCCTTTTCTAAGAAGAAAGCAGAAAAGCTCACTTCATACTACAAAATTCACAGCATGCACCTTAATTTATTTTAATTTCAGTTGGAGGAGGAGAGGAAGATAAAGGATAATTGTAAACTTGGTCATAAAAAGGGTTAAAAATGACTCCAAGTTAAATCCTCTAGATATTGTGCTCCCTGTTGTGCTTGCAATTTTGGACAATTACTGTTCATTAAGTACACATCTTTCCTAAAGCCAGCTGGCACCAGAGAAATCAAATATTTCATGAGGTAGACAGGGCCTACCTTCTTTGAAGTTCTTTTATCCGAACCATCATATTGAGGTGCCCTTGTGAGTACTGTTCAATCACATCGCGTACGTCGTACGGTTTCCGAGCTTGCTGTGAAAGGAGTCATACATAAGACTGAAATGTAAGTGTAGTTTAAACTTGATTTTCATTTCAGACAGGCCTTCATTATATGTTTTATCTTCCAGGGTTTATTTGCTTGCCATTTTGCAATGGTTGTTGTAACAAATAAAAAATATGTAGGCATTGTAGGAGTGTATATTTATTGTGGAGATGGAGCCAAATGATTCCCATTACTGTTAGTTAGAGTCATGTCTTCATGTTACTTCATACTGAGCAAAATATTAGACCTTCACAGCGTATTTAAAAACCACAAAATCAAGATATACAATTTAGAAGACTATCATGTGCGATACCTCTTGGCTCATTCCAAAACCATATGTGGATCGTAATGTCAGAGGACTGAACCACAGAGACAGGCACAAGTCACAATACTTGCACCCAGAATCGAATGCCTCTAAAGACTAAAGATGTCTGGTGACAGAAATATTATTGCTTAAGGAACTGGGTGGACAGATGCTCTGCATAAGTCTGAAGACTGCTGCATAGATTTTGTTTGCGCTTCTGTGTCTTTAGTGATACGTACAAGGTCAGAAAAAAAGATGCAATTCAAATAAATAAAAAAGGACAGATAAAAAATGCAAGAGAGCTAAAAACCTGCCATCTGCCCAGCTTTATTCCCATTCTAATGCTTCTGCCAAGCTCTGGTTTCTTGCTGTAACTACTAAGGCAGAATTTTTAAACAATTCTAGAGAACTTGCATAAAGTATGTGATGATAAAAAGTGCAGTATGGTAAAATTTATCAACTAAAATTAATGTGTGTGTGTGTGGCAGAATAAACACAACTGATGTCCTTTCAAAAATACCAGCATTTTCAGAGCCATACCAACCCCTATGGGAAATGTGGGGCGAGATGTCTCCTTTTTGTCTCTGACTCAAGAAAAGAAGAAAAAAAAAGAAAGGTAAATTGCAAATCTAGTAATTGGAAATTACTGAAAACAGCTCATTAGTCATCTTGTTGTCTGTTTCCACTCTGTCACAGCTTCAGCCAGAGCCATTAGCATGCACCACTGCACACATGTATTGAACACCTACAGTATGTGCTGGAGTCATGCTTGGAAGGCAGCCACAGGATCCTAGAAATTTCAAATGAAAGCAGGGAACTGGAATGGAAACAAATCCTGCGAAATGAATGAAGAAGCAAAAGCTCTTCATGATAAAATGCCTTCCTTGTGCTCAGCCATCAGCGCTTACCTGCATTATTACTTTCAGAAGAGTTCATGGCTTTGGTAGCGTGCACGTACATTTGTGTGCATTTGTGAGAAGAGATACTTTGTGGGGGAGGGAGGTTTCAGCTTTCAGTTTACCGCCTTCCCCAGCTTCACTTTTTGCAGACGCTGACACATCACTATTTCTGGCCAGAAAAGCAGCCTATTGTCTTCACCCAGAGAAACAGTGCCAGTATCACTCTTTAGATTGACTAGCAGGGGTGCTTTGAGAGCATTTTGGCTAAATCCTCTGTCCTTTCCTTTGGACGCTCTCTATTTAAACACGATGCATGGCGCAGAGCCTAGATGTACTGGGGATTTTTCCCCACCTCCCTCCCCTCTCCCCCATGGGCTGGTGTGTGCATAATTAGTTCTACTCATTCCCAATGAAATTTCTTTTCTCCCTCAAAAGAAGTCCTCTATCTGTTATCCCTTTTACCAAATCATCAGCTCTGAATCCTACAGTTGCAGAGTGTTGTACACTGCAGTCTGCCTGAGTCCTCTCTAAAGCATAGTAAAAATATTCTTCCAGGTTTCACCATTTTCTTTCCTCTTTTCCCACAAAGCTTTAGATCTGAGCATCTTATCTCCTGCCAAGCTTCAGCACAATCTCTTGTTATGTTTTTATGAGGAAATGCTAGTACAATACAACTTAATGAGGGAGGTTATGGACTTCCAGGGAGGTGTCGTAGATGCAGAAGTTGAAGTTAACTCTCATTCTGTCCACAATCCCAAATCCTGGCCATTTGGGCTCAGCATTCTACATCCAGCCTACTTAGACCTCCTAATGAAAAACTCAAAATAATATTAGCTGGCTTTGACCTTCCAAAATCTAATTAGCATGAGGAGTCCTATAAGCTACATTTCACGGCCCCAAGAAATAAAAAAAATGCAAGATAATTCCTTCTTCTTCTTCCCTATCACTAACATCAACTCACAGAACCCTCTCCATAGACTGATCCAGTTCAGTTTTTAAGGTTTGGCATGACTGCTGTTGGCTGACAGTCCAGAACATTAGGTCTCTGGTGGCTAGAAACATCCTAATTTTTATCCTAACTCATTTATATACTGATTTTATTTTCCAGGAATAGGAATGATGTATTTAATTTTTTTTTATTTTTCCCTTTTTTTCTTTTTTCCCCCTAGTGTTTATCTCTCTGGTCTATTTACGATATAATCCTGCTTTCCTGTTGTTTGCTGAGTTAAACAAACTGACTTCTAGTCTTCTTTCATAAGGTACAGACATCTGAAGATACATTTCTGCATGAGCTTGGGACATGTATGTCCTATTCTGTCTGCCTTAATTCAGAGTCTTCTGAGTTCTGTGAGCTTATCTCAGACACCTATGCCTTGCAAATAAGTGTTCAGCTCTGATCAAACTTGCTTGAAATTTAGATTCTCGCTTTATCTTTTTAAAACCTCTGCAAAAGGATTATGAAAGTTGATTAACTTGCAGCAGACCCTCTTGGACAAAAAGCATGAACCTTCAGGTGGAAATAACAGGGGCTTTGAAAATCGGGTGAGAGGTTATCCATTTCCATGGCATCACCAGCACATAGGTGATGAGAATGATGATACCAAAATCAGTAAATAGTTAATATATTGGTCAGTATAGTAAAACAAACTGAACCCCAAAAAAAGCAAATGCAGTAAAAAAGGTAAGTGAAAAATAACTATGATGACTCCACTATGAAAAAATCCACATAGGGTAAATATGAGGCCAAGAACCTAAACAGTACCTTTGACTTATTACAACTGCATGCACAAAGGCAAGTCCACTCTCAGAGCACTTTCAATGCCATATACTTAAGCCTACAAATTGTACTTATGTTTAATGGTGCTGCTTACCTGAAATTTTCTTCTGGCTACAAAATATTGCATTCTCCTGATGATTTTTACAGCTGTTCGATGTGCTTCAGTTAATCTGCCAAGAAAGACAAACACAGACATGCAACAGTGTGGAGGGGGGGCAGGGACTGGGAAAAATATCTTAATGGAAGATGTTGACTCTAAGCACCAAAATCTACAAATATGTTTTATGTCTACAATGCAAAATTGTAGCATAACACACTGTGTGTGCATGTGTATTTTGTTCTGTTGCTTTATCCTCTTGTATACTCTGGTTCTAAGTATTAAAAACCAATAAGTGAGACAATGAAAGCAGGTGTACAAAGATAATATGTGTGGAGAGGATTAGATAGGATTACTGTCAATGCATACAACTGGCATCAGTTTGAAGAATGTGAAATGTTTTTAGAACTGGGACTGTATTCCTTATTTTGCTTTTATTGTTTGCCCACAAGGTCTATTGCACAGAAATTAAGTCCTTTAAAAAGTACTTTGAATTCTCTAAGAAGGAAAGAAAAATTGAAGTATCACATCTAGAAAAAAAAAATTAACACAACACACCCTCTTGGCACATATGCATGTGTGTACATGTGGCTGTCTGCATCGGTATTCAACACAGAACAAGACATATTATAACTTAGCAATATCACTTCACCCAGAGGATACTGTATTTACAGAATATTAATTGTGCCACTTGGCTAGCAACTAATTACCACACCCTCATATTCATGGTGAATTTTGGAGGGGCTGAGAGGAAGCAGGAATATGATAATTATAAGAACAAGTATTTTACTTAAGGACTGACTCGTTCCCTATGGCCTTCTTCATTAATTCAAAATTAGTGAAATAAAGAAAACAAAATTTCCCTTCCAAGGAAGCAGCATTGTTAGGAAGTCTGTGTTCTATACAGGCATCACCCCTGATGTGTGATGATAACCCTAGGAAAGCTTTCCAGCAAGTTTCTCAACTCTCCTGAAAGCACAATCTGTGCCTCTTCCCAGCGTATCTGACCAGGGAAAAGGAAGCATTGGCTAGGCCACCTACTTGGATGCCACAGTTAAAGTCTTTAAGAAGTGGAAAGATTACAGTGTTCTGTTTCAAAGTGAAGTAAATAAAAGGTAAACAAACAGGGACTGTATTTAAGAATGAACATCATTTTTCATTTTTATAATTTCTCTTTGATAAAGTTAGTGCTTCTGATTGGGTGAGATACCACAGGAACGGGGTTTTTAAAACAAGTTTTCATTAGCTTTTTCTTCCTCTTTTTAAGTCCCAGTTTAAAATTAAATACGTGCACAAATATGTGTGAAACTCAGGTGTCTATACTGCATACATCCCAACACTTCATGTATTTATGTATATTCATGCACATATTCATATATATACACTCGCACATGCAAACACCTAGAAGAAAATACTGGGTGAGCAGATTCAAAAACTTCTTGTATACCATCAACAGCATTGCTGAGTATGAATCTTTGCATTTGTGTAAGCCCATCAAAGGGATTTCAGAAGTGTCACTGATGACCTACCAGTACTTTAGCCTATAGGATCTTTATTATGGTGAAAGAAAAGCTCTCAGCTTGACACTCAGAGCTCCAGCTGAGCTGCTGTGGGCAGTGACTAGAATGGAAACAGCATTCTGCTTGTAAATGTAAATATTTGATAGAGAAACCTTTGTTTGTCAGCCTGTACAGGTAATATATACTTTTTTTTTTTTTTTTAATAACCAGAAAAGACTCACAATTTTAGGATAAAGGTTTATTCTACTTCCTTTCTGTACTGGTTAAGACAAAATCTTGAAATTATCCCCTAGCTCTAAATGATGTGAGGCTTCATATATATACTTAAGAGTTTCGGGGGGTTTCTAGGGTAATCCATAAGAAATGGTTCATCCATTGTATCAACAGCCTCAAAGACATGAGCTTGAAGAAGTCAGAGATGGAAACACACCAAGGGAGCAATTTCTTCCTAATTCTCCTCCTTCGGGAGAAATCAGGGCTGCAGAACTTCCTCCGTTGTGTTATCAAGTTTAAGTGTCCCAAACCACAAGGCTGACTCTTGGAACCTGATGCACCGTTGAACAGGCCTTGTTTTCAGAGAGAAAACTAATTTATGAAATAGAGTGAACAAAATCATGTGACTATAATTCAAAAGCACTTCATATTGGCCTGTCCCAACTGGCAAAATTCATACCAATCTCACTGGAAGCAATTTTTGAAAAAGGAGTAAGTTACTGTCCAGGTTTAATTGTCACTAGTACTAAACTGAGGGATAGAAATACATGAAACCTGGCTTTAAAGGAAAAAAGACAGTGGGAAAAGGTGCAAATCCATAGACTGAGATGTGGATGTGTTATCTTAATTGCCTCAATAAATCCCTAAGGAGCATAGCAGCTCTAGATGACAGAGAGCAGCTCTAGATGAGTTAAACTCCCCGCTCTGTGTGGTAAGCAAAGCTGTCGTCCTGATGGGGGGGTTGTGGAAGTGTGGCTGACTGAGTTACTAAACATTTTTGGAGATTTTAGCTGAATTTCTTAGTTTCTTGGCACTGATGTCCATAACGGATAATTACACCTATTACGGGCCAGGTTACATTTCTCCCTGTATTTAGCCCAGTATGTTTATTCTGCTAATCCTTATTTTTTAGCCCAAAAACTTGGATTGGGCAAAACCCTTTCAGCCTTGAGAGTGTCAGTACGTTACATGCCAGAAGCATACAACAGGAGAGAACAAAAGGCCAGAGGTGCTTTAGGTCGTGCTTTAGTAACGCTCAATAGAAACACAACACTGCTTACACTGAATATCCTAGATATTTTGAGATATGCAACTCTCATGAACCAACAACCCAGGGGAGTTGTGGTTGACACAATACTTGCACACTACTTCCACGTGGCATTTTCCACTGATAGAAGACAGAAACAGACATCTTCACACATATTATGGTGCCTAACTCCCATGAAGGCAAAGGTTGAACTACTTTCATAGCTCTAGCTCCCAAATGAAGTCAGTAGGACCTGGGCACTTGCTCAAAGTAGGAATATTGGTGGGTGGGTGAGCACACCTCTGCCCCTATGAAAGCAGCCAAGCTCTCTTGCCTCTGTGCAGCAGAGGGCAGTGGCACACTCACACTAGAAGTTGCTCTCCAGTACATCAAAAAATTCTTCAAATTGTTTAAAAGCTCTACCCACAAAACTAAGCATAAACTCTGCACCTCATAAGGATAGAGTGCATCCTGAGGTTGGGTTGGGTTGGATTTTGTGTATGTTTTGCTCAAAAGAATATGGTTAGAATTTTATTGACAGACAACAGCATACTTTTCCCATCTTTTAACCTAAACAACATGTAAGAAGATTTTGTTAACGTCTTCCCCCAAAAGACTGTAAAGGAGAACAAAATAACCTTTGAACAGAAGTGATCAGGGTTTTGGAATGTTATAAGGACACAAAAAATTAATAATGGGAGCTTGTAACATCTGTAACTATAACGGATACCATGAAATGTCTACTGAAATAACATATACTTGGATCCATAAATGATACTGACAACAGCTACAACTGTGTCTTCAAGTAGGACCCGAGCATTGGACCTGTTAGCCAAGCAGCATGTGTTCCTTTACCTCTCTGTTAACTGACTGGCCAGCAGGATGCTTAATTTTAAAAGCAGCCAAACCTATTCTTAATTACAAGGAGTCTCTCCTAGTTTGGTTTACAGGCTCCTGGGCTGTCACATCACTGTGGTAGGGGAAGGAAAAAGAGGAGCGGGGTGGAGGGTCTGGAACATGTATGTTAACAAGCAGTCCCCACCCTGATCCGATGTTGAGAGACTCTCCAGCAACTATTCTAGAGGGTGAGGGGGAAAGGGGCCCCTCTTTGCTGGCTAACTTGACCTTCCCCTCTGCAGGCTTTGAGTGTGCCTATGTGGCTGCAGAGCCCGGCGGGATGGCTGTGTGCCAAGGAGGACTGCATCCTCAGGTTTGCTCCTCTGCTTGTGGCTCAGAGAGCACTGTGAAATTCACTACTTTTAACTTAAAACACTTGGATGCATTTAAGACTTTTTTTTTTTCTTTTTTTTTTTTTTTTTTTACATGCAAAAAGGCAGTAGCCTAAGCCAAAGAAGCTGAACATTTTCAGTTGAAAATAATTGAACCAGAGGAGGAAAGAGAGGTGATCAAGTCCAAAGCAACTCTGGAAACTATCCATGAGGATTTTTTTTTTTTCTTTTATTTTTACATACCACTCTGTTTGTTAAAAGCTTATGTTGGCCAGTTCAGACCCACTCTTTTTCTTCTTTTGCATGAAGTCTGATAAATTTCGTCTTAATGTGCTTTGGAAAAGTCAGGGAATATTTTAAGTGAAAAACAGATATGGAAATGGACCCTAAACCCAGGCAAAGTCACAGCTATTCCAGGCCATACTGAGGCACAGCTCAAGTCTCCAAACAAGCCTGTTATCAATGTGATGCACCTTTCAGTCCAGAAGCATGTTTTAATCATTAGAGTTCACTTCAGTGTAGAAACAAGGCAAAGGACTACATTCAGACTGTGCTACAGGATGGCTGCAGACAGTGGAACATGCATTCCAGGATGGTTTTCCTGATATTTATTCAGGTGTCATGAATTAGAGGGGTTATTCAGTGTACTGTAACTACTTTGATCATGAACTGTGGAAAATAAAGGCCGCTTCAGCAAGGTCAATTATAGCTCTTTGTCACAGTTTGGAAAACTGGTTTGAGGATATGGTTTGAGGATACATGCTTACAGTAGCTGTATTACTGGTGAGCTTCATTTGTTACGTTTTGACTACTTATCAGGAAAACACATATATAGTCACACTATTTCAGTACTGGTCATTGGATAATGTTCTAACTCCTGCCCAGAGTGACATACAGCATCATCTATTCTGGAGTTGTTCACTAGACATCAGTTTCTAAGCCAGCACAGAGACTAGGTTAGTGATGGCAACTGAAATGTAAAGAAGTTATGTGAGAAGCTCAGCTCTCCATCTGCCTTTTTGTTTTCCCATCAAATTTGATTAAGAGTAGTCACTTTTTGGCTCTGTTTCTGGGAAGGAACTTTGATTCTCAGTCATAACTTAAATTTTTCTCATGTAAATTATCTCAAATGGGCGATATTTTGTTAGGTAAAATATAAAGCAAGACTTATTTCCACTGAAAACGTTACCAGAATCAATATAAAACATGAAATGTTGGCATCACAGTGTACTTTTGGTCTCCTGGTGCATGTAGCACAGGCGGCTCACTTTCAGAAGTGAGATTTTTCATTAAACTGTAGATTCCCACTGTTACTGAAGGGCAATATTTAGCAGAGATTAATATCACCTGCATTCAAATGTAGCTAAATTGTGTAATTACCCTGTTGTATGGATAGCATGCACCAATAAGTTGTTAGGGGAGAAGAAGGGTGAGAAAACAGAAGTCACAAAGGACATAAAATTAGAGAGTTTACTACAGACATTATTTAGTCCATATGCAGTCACAGGCACTGTGTGGACCTTCTATTAACGGAGACAAGTGATGGAGAGAGATGGTTCTCATCACAAGAACCATAAAGAAGCTTATATAATGAGTTTTAAATACTGAGGGAAGTTACAATGTCCAAGTGAAAAAACATCTTCCTACCAAAAAATGAAAATAAAATAAAATTATTGCCTTAGCTAAGCAAAACCAGACAAAATGCCCTGAGCCTTTGACACCGCTCAAGTTAAGAGAATGTTGCAACTTGAATCTGATATGCAAACACCTGGAAATGTCAGGGGATGATTCTGATTCCAGAGCTCACCCCAACTGAGGAACAGCCAAAAAGTACAACACAAATATAACAGGTTTCCAGTCTTGTAACATTTCATCAAAACCTTGTGAAGAACACATAGTTCTGGAGAATTTCCACCACTTACATGATGGAAATTCTAGAAGATGTCATTTGCATTGAAACCTGAGAGAACATTTCAGAAAATGTTGGCACAACTTTATATTTCCCTTTATTCCTAATCACAATCCCACCTTAAACCTACCTCATCTCTATTCTAGCCATATCCTTATCTGAAGCTTTTCTTTTCAAACCCATGTTTGGCTCAAAACTGTAAATAAATTAGTATTGGCTTCTCTCAAAGCAGAGCAGCCTGGAGGCCTATTTGGCTTCACCAAGGTCTGCTGACAGCCTAAATTTATGAAGGAATGCTGCAGATTCTGAAAATCCCTCCTCAGCAGGTACAGTCCCAGGCAAAGTAGAAAAGAGTACAGAAGTGACATGTTTGTGGGGGGGCTGCATTCTGACATTTGGTTATTTTGCTGAAGATTTTGTGGCATTTGCTCTCTCCATCCATCCATCACCATATCCAGTGCTGCCTCTCTGAATTTGTTCCAGAACACAATTGCCTCTGCTTTTACTTACCTCTCTAGCCTGGCCTTCGCTGAAGTGAACAAGAAAGAAAGCAGATTTCCTACAGCAGTGCTCCTATAGATTGGGGCAGGGAAGACAGATAGTGCAGAGACAGAAGAACAGGTCTGAGGAGAACCCCTGTTAGAAAAGGAAGAACTATAACATCATTTATAGGGAGCAACTGACAAGACAATATATTGGCAGAGGAAAACACCACTGGGAGAAGAAGTAGGGCAGGGTGTTTCCTTGATATTGTCCATGAACCAAATAAAAAAAAAGTGGAAAGGTCCTGAAAATAATCAGAGGTAGATGTAACCTGCTCACTGAATGTAATTTAATGAGGAAGAAAACCCCTTGAACTTCGAGTTGTTTTTCTCAACCCTAGGCAGTTGGAGTTTTCAGTTACAAGTTTGTTCTGTAATGTTACAAAGTGGGTTTATTGAGGAAGTGGGAGAAAAGCTCTGTGTTAGTCCCTTGCTAATTAAAATGCATAATTAAAATGAGTAATTAAGCTTACTACAAAATGTTCTTGTGTCTGGGAGCCCAACTGCCCTTGAACAACAATTTGTCTGCTGAACTGTCTCTGAGAACTAAAGTAACCATTGGATATTTTGGTTACATCTTTCCTCTATGTGTTGTTGGCAGCAAAATAAAAGTGCCCGGTCTCTTTTCTGCCATTTTATTTCTTCCATTCTTCCTGCAGTGTCAGAACAAACAAGATGATGTCATAGGGATATCTTTTCAGTGTAGAAACACAAACACAGAATGATTTTTTTTTTTTTCCTGAGCAAACAGCTTCTAGAAATTGCCACAATAACTTCTTGTATTAGTGCCGTACCACGACGACTTCTGGTCCCAGGATAGGTGAAATGCTCGTCTCCATGCCAATTCCCATTTGCTTAGGAAACAGACTCAAGCCACAACCACCTTTTTGGGAGATGGACAAAGGCTGACAGGCAATGAGACATTTTTACCCCACATATTACAACAGTCACTAATTCTAGCAGATAAAGGTATTTTTTCACTTCTCTCTCCTTAAGACTTGGTCTTCATCAATTTGCCTTTTAAAAAATACCAACAGAACTGAATGCCTAGCTAGTACCAGAGAGACAGCCATCACCAAGCACAAACAACCTCCTGGCAGAGGAGAAGCCATTCTGGGATCTGAATAGCATTCACAGCAGTGCAGGAGGAATTAGAACCACACAGCCTTATTCGATGGGCTCTGCTTCGCTCACTTTAAAAAAATACCACAACCCAAATTAATGAACTTTAAGACTTCATTTTCCTCTTCACTGTATTCAGCATTTATGGGAACAACGTGGTGTTGTTAATATACACCAATGACTGACTGAGCACTGTATTTATGCCTCAATGATTTTCTGTCATGAGAATATAATGCCTGGCAAAGATTGATTCCCTGAAATACCAGTTTGTTTGGGGTCATTAATCTTAATTCCTATCTTGCCTGAATAGGAATTGGATAACAAGACGGGGAATAGTTCCGAGAATTAAAACTTCAATGGCTTTTGTGCTGCTCAAGGCTTTACATTTCTTCTGAAAAATAAGTAATTAATTAATCTGCACCAAGTACTAGGGAGAGACCCTATGGAACTGAGCAAAATGCTTCTTGTGGTTTTAAAAAACAAAAAACAGTGGCTTTTGACAGGTTCTTTTCTTAGTACCTCTTGTGATTTAGTAGTTACAGCAGGGGCTGTAGAAACACAACTCCTGGGTTCTTGAATTGATTGATTTAGCTGGCCTCTGTCTCTTTGTGTGATCCTATGCAAGTCCTTTTACCTGGCTATGCTCTAGTTTATACATCTATAAAGTAAGTGTCAAACCTGTCTAAGTCATGGAGGTGTCATGAGGCTTACTTCACTGAGGATTTTAAGGAAATTAGCAGTCCCAGCTGAAGATGTATTTTATTTATACAATGACTCAGAAAAAAAAAAAAAGTAGTGACAATATGTTTTTCTCTTAATGATGACAAGAAAAAAGGAAGACTGCTCTGCAAGCTTGGGGTAAACTGCCGTGGCACTGCCCCCTAAGCAGAGGTTATTTTCAAAAGCATTCTTCCCTCTCCATCTTCACCACCTCTGCTCCTCCTCTCCTGAGCATCTGAGTAATCTGTTTGGGAATTAGCTCCTGGTTTACCATATAGTCAGCAATTAAAGACATCCACAGCATCTGAAGCCAAACAAGACCATTAGATCATGAACGTGACCTGCTCAACGGTGCAGGGGATTACATTTCACACAGCTGCCCCTGCCCTGAGCCAAAAACCTTATGTAGGACTAAAGTAACTTTCCAAAAAGGCATCTGGCCTTGATATAAAAACCTTTATAGACTTAAAAAGTGCCTTATTTTTTATTTAAATTTGTCAGTATTCGGCTTCTAGGCTTCTCTTTCCAACTAGAGTAGCAGCAATTTTAGCCTTTTCCAGCCCTGTCTTTCTCCCAGGGACCTTCAGCAGTGCCAGATGCACTGCCTCTGGCCTGGCAGGGAGACCAGGCTCAGGTGCAGGGAAGAGAGAGTACTGCTCTCTTCAGAATTGCAAAAGAGAGACTGAATTGCCTGTGGTTTAAAGTCATGCTATCAGTAATTACAGAAATGCATAATGGAAATGCTTAGACTGGCAGGAATGGAGAAAGAATGGGAAGGTCTGCGTGTGGAAGCACCAGAAAGGGACAAGCACAAAAAGCCCTATGAGGATGGCAGGTGCTTGTGGGACCTAGACTGTCAACGTCACAGTGCATTTACATGCAGCTTTTTAGGATATCTAATTCAGGAACACAAAGGACAGCTTACAGTTATGAACTGCCTCCAGCTAGACTGAAAAAAGGACGCCAGCCACTAAGAGGTGATGGTGGGAAAACTCAGAACAGGGCTGGAGACTTAAGACAACCTGGTAAGGACACAGATCATAGAATCATAGAATCATTA
>NW_010127170.1:0-33532 GCF_000699245.1 Pterocles gutturalis | reverse complement strand
CCCCGCTCCCCGCGGTGGTCCGAGTGGTGAACGGTGCCGGGGCGATGCCTGCTCGGCCGCTCATAGCACAGCCACCGCTTTTACAGTGGAAGAGGCAATGACACTAATAACCACTAATCCTCCCAAAGGTTTTCTGGTCCCTTGCCAGGTCAGCTTTAATCGACTGTGACTGTAAAAAAAGTAAAACTTTGGAGGACCGGGTTACACCACACAGGAAACCTTACAAATGCATCAAACCCAGTCCCCTGGAAGCAGGCGGGATAGCTGCTGGAACAGCCGTCTGCTCATGGGGAGCACTGACAATCGGCTCAGGAAAACATGACTAGCAAGTAACTCTGTTAACTGTGTAACAATCTCATTTCCAATACGCCTGTTTCACTAAATAGCCACGTTTCAAGTCATAAATACCCGCAGGTACTGTATCTCAATGGTAAGCCGGAGAGATTTAGAGTCCCAGTGATGCCAAATATGAGGCTGAGATATTGTGCTCTAAGCTCCACTTCTCCTGCAGGCTCATGAACATACAAATGGCTGCAGGCTGCTCAAAGCCAATGCATCGATGCCACTTAACAGCAACTTCTGGGCTTAGGTACCTCAAGTGTTTGGAAATGACCCTGTTTACCATGTCTGATTCAACAGTCCAGACACGCAGTGAAGATTAATAACGTGATTCCTTTCTCTAATAAAACAATATTTATGTAAGGAAATACAATTAATGTATTAACAGTGGGAAATTCCGTTTTCACTGGGACAAGTCCAGATGTTGCTTCCTAACTGCAAAATAAGAAATGCAAAGTGCAGTGGGTACCACCGAAACCGAACTATCTAAATTAAGCTAATGGAGGCATTTCCTATTCTGAGATTTCAAAAACAACGTGACATCTGTTGGGATAACCAAGAAAAATTACAGAAGTGGAAAGTTTACTGGGTAGCCCACTGAACATTTTACAGGAACTTCCTTCAGACTGTTTTTAAGCAAGGCACTTAAAAATTTCCATACCTGCAGGGTCATATTTTTGAGAGCACATGAGTTATCTGAGAACACAAGGAGTAAGGTATGCCTCCTGTCGCCGTAAATAATCTGATAAATGCCCATGAGCCCTGTCTCAGTCATTGTGCTTAATCTTCTTGGCAAATTGGTGTTGTTTTTTTGTTTTTTGTTTTTTTTTTTTTTTACCAGGCTAATTCTCACGAGAGTACTGCTTGCATTTGGTCACATAGCAGCTGCATGCAGATAATTTCCACGCCATGCAGCCACTTTCCCTTCACAGGCAGCCGGTAACACTTCACAGCGATGCCAGGATACAGACACGAAACACCACGCTATGATTTCACAAGGAAAAATTTGGTGTAAAAAAGCTGTGCCTGGCAAGCCAGCATGCACAGATTATTACTGATTTGTAACAGCCTGCCAGAAACCACACTACATGCAGAAAAAGATTATCCTTCCTCATATGAGCTTATACTTTAAACAGGTATCCTGGCAGAGGAGGGCTGCTTTGTGTCCCAAAACACCTTGCTTTTCCTCCCTCACCCCACTCATGTTTGCAGACCTGTAGTTCAACCTGGTTGGTATAGATATCCCTTTGAAAAATTACAGGTGTTCATCAAAAAGATGCAAAGAGAATATTTTTCTTGGCTAAAACACAAAATGTTCAGACCAGGGAATACACCACTATCTGTACAGAAGAGCTGCAGCCCCGGAGCCTCACACCCATTTTCTCCTCTGAAGATCAGGCTACTCCTCTCTTGTGCAGCTCCTCAAAGGCCCCTTCTTCCAGGCTGCAGCTAGAAAAAGAGAGGGAATTTCCATTTTGTGGGACACTGAGTTCCAGCTGAAATATGAAATGCACATCCAGAATTTTCAACATTTTTTCAGTGAGGAAAAAATCAAAACAGTTCCATCTGAAGTGAAACATAGCACCTGACTATGGCTCCATCCAAGGAGTCCCACAGCCTTGGCATGCCTCAGGATCAGGGTCAAGCTGGGGACCCAAGCAAATCTCAGGTTACCAACAGACAGGTACCTTTGGCAAGTGTCTCAGCAATCCCTGACACTGCGACCCCATCCTGCCGAAGGCGGACAGGCAGAAGCATCTCTGCTCTCACCAGCTGCATCCCTGCTGCTGGTGGGCATTAATGCTCTCTTGCTTTCTTCCCGTTACATATTGTGGCTTTTGAGCTATTTTAGGGTTTTGGACTAATGCTCTTGTATTTCCTAGAGGGTGCTGGGGACGCAGAGGGAGGGCGAGTATATCCAGATGCTCGTATGGGCTTTTCAAGATGCAGCCTTTAGTGCTTGGATTTTGCATGGGTGGAAGGAAGGGAAACTGAACCCAACTATTCTGTTACTGTCATAAACTCCTCCAATTCTCCCACTTTCAATACTTCTAAAATTAGGGCCATGCACCATTGCCTCACTATATCCTTTTCACTCTGCTCTTTATAGATATTCTATACGAGGCTAGTCTACAGTTTCTGTCATCATTAGAGGATTTCATGACAAATGGGCTATAAGCCTGAACCTTTAATCCTTCCTATTCATGCAAGCGTAGAGACCCCAGGGAGCTCCCGCATCGTATTCTCACGGACGAGATTCTCTCAGTGTGAATCTCTTTCCCCTGAGGATATTCAACATCCACCTCCCCAATGGCAGCTTTTGAAGGAAGGTCTCTATAACTCCTCCATATGAATCTTTGCACTAATGAAGTAGTTATGGATTACAAATGCTTCATCACAAGGGGCAAAGTCCCTGGATGCAAAGAAGTCAAATAGCAAAACTCCTGTTGCCATTAGGCCACGCCGAGCAGATCATATAGTCCAAAGGGCACACATGGAAACACTGTCAGTGCATCCCTTTTTTAAAAATGTAATATCCATCTTGGGTTTATTATTCCTATTATTCACTAGTCCATAGCAAGATCCAAGAAATCCTAAATTGTATCTTTCTTAGAAAGCATTTTAATAGCCTAATGTTCTTCCCATCATATTCCTTGAGAGTAGAAAAATTTGGCCGGATTCTCAGACGAAATACTCACTAGCTGGAGAAAAAATATCAACCATGAATTTCATAGGTAAAAAACTAAGAAGAAAACAGAGTTAAGATTATACTTAGAAAAAAAGTCAAATTTATTCAAGTAAGAAATGCATGGTCAAGATCCTTAAGCACTCTACACAATAAGGCACAACAATGTGACAAAATATTTATGCAATTATGAGGGAATTATTTTAATGGCCTGGTTCCAGATTAGGTTAAAGTTATTCTATGATTCTATGATTTTTAAAGACCCTTCATGCATTTTTCACCTCCTGATGCTCCTAAGGATAGAGTTAGCGTTCCATGGATGCTTTAACTGTAAAAATTCTCATTTAAAACATTTTTTGCTTAATTTCATTCTTACAAGCTGGTTTACTACGGCATTAAAGGCATGCAAAACCTCCAGACCTGGCCAAAGAGTTGGTGTGGCTTTGAATTAGATTGATTGCACCTGAAGCATATAAAGTGGCTGGAGCTTGCTGGTAACTCTGACCTTTATTATTGTTTGTGGAGTGTGTACAAGGATGGAGAGCCCAGCATCTCAGTCTCTAAACATTTGACTGTGCTTCTCAATAATTTCTCTGTACACAGTGGGATCATATGGGCCAAGCACAAGAAACCTGTTGCAGTGTCCCCCCACAAAAGTACTATATACACATTATCTGCAGATGAAAGGCTGTGAGGCAGTCACCTCTAAGACCCGAAGGATTTTGTAGCTTAAGTCATCATTACACACACACTGCTCCACTGGCAACAGAATTAATGAGTCTGGTTTTCTACAGCCTTGTCTCCTTTGTCCCCTATTTACCCTTCTTACCAAAATAATCTCAGCCTCTCTTTCTGCTGTTGGGGACAGCCCAGAGAGCACGAAACAGCAGAGGATGATGATCTGGACAGGCTGTATGTGCTGTTTGGCCAGTCCAGGTCTTCTATGCTTTCCTGCAGCAGGAGCACAGATCTGAGCCATTCACCTCAAACGAAATGCCTTCACAAAACTTGTAGAAAGCTGCTATTTCTCCCAAATCTGGTAAATTTGGCTAAAAATAAATTAAAGTAGTGAAGCATGCAACAGCCAGGAAACATCAAAATTAAGTTTGCATGCATAACTAACATTTAGCTAGCATTCTACTTGTTCTAATTAGTTATGTGCATTTTGCCACAGGATCCCTATGCCGTTCAATTCACAGGGTAAACACATTTTAGAAATGGATCCAAAATATTAAAGGAAGACTGTTATCTGTAGGATTTCTCCTTCTTTCTTTGAGGACATTAAAAAATGAATGAGGCAGGAAACTGCTGAAGGAGAATGGAGAAGTTCATGCCTGCAGCTCCTGAAAACTTGGATACCAGCATAAAGCCAGACATTTCACATGCAGTCACTAATTGCAAAGACTTCATTTGCTGAAAGCCTGACTCCTAAGCATTCCCAGATACAAGTCCCCAGGAGCTACGTCCATCTAACATTATGTACTCTGCAGACTCTTGCCTTCTCAAGGGTGACCAATATGAATAATCACTTCTGGTCTCAGTTCCTAAATATTTTATCAGCCCACTTCTACAACTGGGTTAATATTCCCTTTATATCACAAAGACCACTGTTTTAATGATGCAGTGATTAATATGAAGAAATACATCTATATCACACCCATGACCATCCCTAGAAAACAAACCTACATTAACAAACCTGCCTGTCATCAGAGCTGGAGCTGAATGGGGTGCAGTAAATCAAGTGTGGGACACGCTCACTGACCATCGAAGAGATGCAGCAGCGTTAATAGCTGCTCAGTAATTAAGAGTTTACACTTACTGTGTGCACAGAACGAAGCACGGGCTTTGTGGAAAACAGATCATTTGAGCAAGTAATTTGGACATGTACTTTTTGTACATGTTCTTTTTGGTTGGACTTGATGATCCTTGAGGTCTTTTCCAACCTTAATGATTCTATGATTCTATATGGAAAAAAGGGGGTCAAATGAAGGTTATGTGACCTTATTATTTGCATTTAATACTGGCTATTCAGTGTCTCATTTTGCAGTTTTGATGATGCTGCTTGAAGTATGAATTGTTTCAAACATATGAAACTAGAAGTGAAAAACCTCATTAAAAAAAGAGTATTGGGATCTTGGCCTCTATTTTGTCTCTCATAGGAGGATTTTAGCTGCTGTAGACATTTCTGCCTTCAGCTCCAAGTTTATCTTGTCCTTCTCTGCTCCCTCAGACCTGTCCTGGCCTACTCTTGTCTCTTCTCCACCCTCAACTCTTCATCCCTTTTCCCAACACCCATCTCTTTGGTTTCTCCTGCCATCCCATGTGCCTCATCCATGCTCTACCACCATTTCCCACTGTCCCTCTGCCCTGAGCTCTCTCAGCACTGCTCATGGCTCTTGTCCCCTTGTCCTGACAACCTCAGATCCTGCTGCTCAGCCTTTCATCCAGACTCCCTGTCGAACTTCCACCCACCCCAGCTTCCCAATATGCCCTGCCCTGGGCAGGGTGGCTGAAACTAGGCAAATCAAGGTATGACCAGTCAAAAAAGATTTTTTTAGCTCCTTATGTCAAAGAAGTCTCTGCTAAACATATACAAACCTGGTTTTTTTCAAAACTTTGTAATATATCCAAATTATATATGATGAAGATGACCAAGAGTACAGTAACGAAACAAAGGCCATACTTGCAGTCCTGATACAAAGCCTGGTGGGACTCTGAATTAAGGGCATTTTTTTCCAAAATGTCAAAAACATGAACAAGCAAATATTTTAATGAACTGATTTCTTAAAGCTGAAAAGGTTTGGTAAGAACTTTCCCAAACAACCTTCCCTCTGCATTATGTAAGTAATCTTCATTTGGGTGGAAAAAAACCCATGAAAGAGGAGTGAAAGTTTAGCAAAGATTTTGAGAACAAGACTGAAAATACGTAGCATCAGCAAAACTGCTTTTAATAGCAGTTAAATATAATGGTGCATAAAATCTCAATCATAAATTGTTTCTTCAAATGTATCTTGTGCAAAATATTGTCTTGCACAATGCATTACAGCTGAACTATGGAGGAAGTGTCTTTTTTAAGTAGGAGCATTTAACAGACATAAATGCTAAACTTGTCCAAGGATCACATCCTTAACCACAGAGCCAACTAACAGCTAATTTTAGCTTAGAAACTGGTTGGAAGATTTACTTGTGAAATGCCAGAAAACATATCCAATGTGCAGTGCTGTAAATTGCTATGGACTGGCTGCACCTTTTGTATAAACGCAGAGATCTAATCCCTTCAGGGCAAATCTTAGTCTTTAAAATACCATCATTCTTGGACCTTCCAGCGTGCTTTATCGTTTACTATTATTTATTGATTCTTACAAATACAAACTCAGCTAGCAGAAAAGGATCCTCAGCAGCATAAACTAGATGGGTATAGAAAGAGGCAGAATGATGAACTCCCAAGGTTACCAGCTAATTGTATTTGTATTTGAAACCATTACATGGAGACATTTTTTTTTCACTTTATACTGTTAATTAGTGCTTCCCTGATCAAATTCACTTGCTTTAAAGCTTCTTGATTATTCAATTATGCTTGCAAGTTCAAACTAATCCCAAATAAGAAAAAAAAATGTTTAGCTGTGCAGCGGAGATTAAAGGGCTTCAACATGCTTGCTGTTAACAGGAAGTAAAGAAAATACATTTCTTCATCAAATCATTTTCACAAAGTCTCATATATTTCATCAGAAATGGCCATTAGTGTTATTTCAAAGACGTGCCTGTGGTTTCTGCTAGCTACTTATTACACAACCATCATTTTATAATATAAACCAATGACTTGGTGATAAAGCACACCAGTTGGAAACATAAACAGATGCATTATGGATAACTTAAGTACAGCTTTCTCTTCCACAAATTCATTCTATGTCACTTAAAAGGAAAAATCAAAGGAACCTTACTTTTAATATTTAGATATTCAGGATATGCTTAAACTTAGAAAATTAAAGCAGTTCTAATATTCTATGTTGCAAAATACTGAATTCCAGATTCAAAAATTAAATGAGATGGAAAATGCTTATTATCCCTTGATAAGCATAGCTAGGAATGAATTGGCGTATGGAGGAGAAAGAAAAGCCAAAAACAGCAAGAGTTGTGCTGTGCAGGGCTTTTGTAATGACTTTGTGGCCCTATTTCCCAGATTATGTTTCCAGTTTTTTAAAATCAGACAGGCAAAGAGGTATATGAAAACCATTTTGAAAAATCAAATTCTTCTGCAGAACTATCTGCATGCTTTTATAACGCTCTCGTGGTAATGCAGACCCAATCCTAAAACACATCCAGAAGCATGTAACCTCACCTGCAGAATAATGCCCTTGTGTCTAGCAGTGCCTTCAAGAAAAGTAACACTCCAGCCGGGCAGCAGAGTTTGCCTGTTGGCTGGTAAGGACAATCTCGTATTCAGGTTAATTTAAAAAGAGTTCAGGCCTTTACTATTGTATACTTTAAAAGAAACCTCCACAAATCTATCATCTTTCACCTGGTAGCAAGGGATGAGTTGATTGAACTGCTCTCAGAAGATAATTTCAACACACTGTCTCATTTTTGAAAAGGAAAAACCCTAGAAACCAGCAGAGTGATTTCCATTCCTTTGGACATTCTCCATCGGATGTTTTACAAATTTTGCCCTTAAATGTAGCCCCAAGAACAGCACCCTTCTCATTAGTCATTTCCCAATGGAGGAAAGGCTTCCTTTAGCAATGCTTTCAACATGGTCTCCTACAGCATCCTTATGTCCAAGGTGAGCACAGTCCTGATGGCTGGACTGCAAGATGGAGATAAAACTGGCAGGACTGTCCATTCCAAAGGGTAGTGGTTACTGGGTAGTGGCTGGTGAGAAGAGGAGCTCCTCAAGTGTCTATCCTGGGACATGACAAGAACTAGAGACAGCAAGTATAAATTGGAAGAAGAGGAATTCAACCTGGATATAAGGAAAAAAGATCACCCTCAGATAATTTAGCATTGTAATAGTTTGCCCAGAGAGGCTGTACGGTCTCCCTCCTTGGAGGTTTCCAAGCCCAAACTGGCTAAAGACCTGAGCAATGTGGTCTGGCACCATAGGGGACCCCACTTTGAGCAGGAGGTTGGACTAGGGACCTCCTGAGGTCCCTCTCAACCTTAGTTATTTTACAGATCTGCAAAAAGAAACAGTGGTGTCAACCAGAGTGATATACAGTTACAAGCTTTCATTCGCCCTTCAACAAATAAGACCCGAAGTTCTGGTGCTGAACAGCCACCTACAAGCTTGGGAGCTGTGACCAAATCACAAGTTGCCCAGACCCCGTCAGAGGATCCCAGGCAAACCTGTTTTCCAGAGACATCCATAATGCCTGCAATCCTTTCCAAGTATGTGGAATGACCTAGTAACACCATTTGTGTCCTAACTGCTCCGGGTCCCTCTTTGGCCAGGTACTGAGAAAGTGAAACCTGCTACGTCTGGCTAAGACCGTGCGGTGCTGCATCGAGAGCTGCAAAGCACCTCATGGGTCCTGGCACCAGCCTTATACACAGGTTGGGAAATAGAAATGGAAAAAAAAAAATATCCAGAAGTTATCCAGGCCTCAAAAAATTAAATTAACCAGCAAAGTTCATAAGGATCACTATTAGAGGGAGAGAGGAACTGCTAAAATAAGGACTCATACACCTTTGATTGAATCAACAATAAAATAAGTAACACGTCATAGACTTGTGAGATGTCCCAAACTTGCACAACAGTTAACACAAGCACAAGTGAACAAGAATCTTTCAGCTAATCTGATGTTCACAGTTCCGTTAATCTATTGGGATTTTTATATTATAAACAGTTTATATTGTCTGTGTGTGACGCTATGCACAATGATCTCAGGCCACTTTGTAAAAACACAACTCCAAGACAAGTCCCAAATCTGTTTTGCATGGAATGCTTTTTTCAGCATTTTTTACAGAAACAAACAAACAAACAAGCAATTATGGAATTTAAAAAAAACACAATCTTTATCTAAACCTCTAAAATTTGCTATTGCTTTTTCTGTCTCAAGTTTTTTGGAAGATTTTTGTTTTGAGAAAACTGAAAATGTCATCATGTTTTGTTCAGAATATTTCAAGTAGTGGATAAATAAACAACAATCACAACACTGGCATAGCCAATTGATTTTCAACCTCACATAACTCAGTTGCTGTATTTCTTCTACTGCATCCTGGTTGAAAGCATCAGAGGAAAAATATCAAGAGTGAGGACTCCAGATGTGTCCAGTGCTGCTCTGCCTCCCTTTCTTCAATGCCTTAACCCAAAAGAGCAAGTTAAAAGGTAGAGTGCTAATTAACCATAAAACAATAATGAGGCAGTTTCTTGCAGTACACCTCCAGAGCCACTGCTGTAAAGGAAACTATCTGACTCCACGTAGCACGGTGAAGCAGCAAGGAGAGGAGGGATGCTCTGAGGCAACATTTGGTACAAAACATTGAAAGAGCATGAGAGTGTGTCTCAGTATAATACACCTAATTAATTTTTAAATCAAAGGAGGAAAAAAGGAAAAAATGGCTAAATTTAAGCTCTTAACATTAATTGCTTAAGGAAGAGTGACAAAAGTCTATGTAATAGGGTAATTTTATATTAAGAACAAACAGTGCCCTCTGTGGTTTAACAGAAAATGTGGTGTTGGTTTCTTCTGCATTGTATTTTTAAACACAGAAGCTAAGAGCACCCAAAATTGCCCTTTTTAGTATAATCACTTAGCTCGATGAAAATCCTCAGTCATTTTAGCATGCTTGCCTCAGGAATGCAGATTACAAGTAGCAAACAGAAAGTAATCCACAAATAGCTTTAGAATCCTGTTTGAAAAATTGGCCTGTGAGCTATGTAGGTCTAAAAGCCAAGTGAGTACATTATGATCCAAAAAAGTGAACGATTTTTTAAAATGATTTATGTAAACTAGGGAAGAAAAACTCACTTTAAAACAAACTCGAGCGTGTATTGTTGATACGATCACATTTTAGAATACACTAAGTGTTCCAAATGGCCCTCAGATCAATTTTGGGAAGTAAACAAAGCTCAGCTTTCAATGAGATTTAGGTTTTAAAACACAAGAAATTAGGTATAGGTTAATTCAAACATTCATTAAATCCAGACTGCCATGAGTTATATTCCATGGTCTAAAGTGATGACTAACGCAGATAACAGTCATGCTTATGCAATCTGTTACAGATAATATGTTGAGTAAAATAGTTTGCACAAACTCTAAAATAAAGGATCTTTCCAGTTAACAAAAGAGCCAAAACTAAAACATAATTTAAAACATGCATTTTGTTCTATATTTGAAATCAGAGTGTGTCCACATTTTATACACACACATAGGCGCGCACGCGCATACACATTATTTTAATAGATGCCAGATGGGAAATGTGCTTGACATCCAGTTTACTTTCGGCGATGTGAAGGCAGCAGCCCCGCCGTTGTGCTGGCGCAGCACAGAGCAGCCTGTAGCAGCTGCCACGGAGCACAGCCCCTGCCGGGGCCAGTGCCACCACAGCCCCAGGACATGGGGTGACATACTTTGTCATGGAGGAGTGGTGCTGGCTGGGATATGTTCTGGGGGCACCTGTGGACCTCGGGAGGAGGAAGAAGCCAAAATCAGTTCCCGTCCCCTGTGAGCAGACACTTCTGCAGGTGGGAGGAGGGCACAGCCCAGGGAACTGCGCCCCGAGGTGGATCTCCTTTTCAGAAGGGAGGAATTGAAGGGCTGCTGTACATTTCTCACCCCGCTTGCTTCTGCCCTGCTCCAGCTGACCTTTGCCTCCCCAGTCCATGGCTTGGACAATGGGAGTGGGGGACACCTCTGCAGATGGAGGGCAGGGGGGATAGTGAACAGCTGAGCCCCAAAGTGGGGTCCAAACCATGCAGGCGTTCCCCGCTGTGCAAGGCACTATGATTTTGTCCACTATTAGCATCTGGAAAAGTCTTGCTTGATGGCTAACTCATGTTTACTCTCCTACAAGCTCCAAGCCATGCACCAAGACCACCCTGGACACTCTGCCAGGCTGAAAGCCGCTAGCTGGCACCCAAAGACCTTATAGTCCAAGCACAGGTGGAGGAGGGGCCCCTTGGGTACACAGCATCTCACCATGCTGAGCCCCATCCGCTGACAGAGTCTTTCCAAAATTTTAATATTTGATATCTAACCTCCCTTTGGGGGATATACAGGGAAAATCACAACTCAGTGCTCAGTTTCAGTGGTTAGTCATCTGAAGCATCAGTGTGTTCTCACAGGCACCAGGATGAGACATGCTGAAGCAGCTTGAGGAATAACAAAGCAGGTTTACAATACAATAAAGCTATTACCATACTTCATTCATGGTTGTTTGTAAAAGGCTCTGAAGATGTAAAGAGTAATATAAGCACAGAATGGTATTATTAGTGTTTCAAAAGCTACTTTGGTTTTCTAGGTTTCATACATTTACAGTATGCAAAAAGCCATCTCCCAACACTCTGTCCTGCAACTTGAAAGACATCAGTGGGCAGAGAGTGAAAAATGAACTCACAAGTATCTATCAAAACACTTATGTTAATTTAGAATACTTGTATTTTTAAAGTATTATAGCGTAAGGCATTATTAGAGTTAGCTGGATGTCTGAGATGGATATGGGAAGGTGAAGAAATTCAATATTTATTTTACTATCCTGGTGTCCCTTTTGTTATGATATCTGGTTGTAGAGTGCTTTTCTGGCTGGGCATTTCTATAAACCCAGCATCACAGGGCACAGCACAACCCTGTCTAAACAATCTCCAAAGGCAGTTTCACTTTGCTCGTTACTGTTGATATAGGTGCACATATACGGACCATCCTGCTGTATTGTCTGAACACCTCTTTACCTCCTGCCATGAAACTTTGCCACCTCAATCTTTTGGCACCTGGGGGTTCCTAAGAAGTGGTTGGTTTGCCTGAAAAGGCCAGGGAAAACATTTCTAAATTACTATTCTGGGCTTGTCGTTTTGCACCAAGGAGCTGATTCTGCAGTCAGGTCTTTTCACTGTTCCCTTCCCTTTTGCCCAAAGGCAACTGGGGCTTGTAACTAAATAAATATTGACAGAAAAGCATCATTTTAATCATAAAATAAAGTATTAGAAAAAGAAGTTGGGCAAGTGGACACTCCTTCTAAACAAACAAACAAAAAAAACCTAATAAGTATATAGAATACAAAATATATATAAAAAACCACACTTTGAGCAGTTGTAATAGGGTCTCATGGGAGCTGTGGGCAAATCGTTTCCTGTCTCCACTTTCATCCATGGCTGCATTCCTTGGCAAGTCCTCATCTCCTGGGGTGCCAGAATGACTCCCAGGATACACTGCCATATCCTCACTGTAAATAGGACCTACTGATAATATCTGTGAAAGATATAGGGAAGAAGACAACTTTTAATAGGAGAAAAACAAAAGATTCTTAAAATATTCTTGCACGTTTGTGTGTTGATAAAAGTTAAAAACCAGAAGAGTCACAAAACAGATAAGATACAGAAATACATAATCAACCTATTTAGAATGGCTTGGATAATAATTTGTATACTACATCACAGAAGGAAGAAAGGAGATATAATCAACAAATCTATTATTTATGGGATTAGATTATCATCTTGTTGAAGCCTCAGGCATCTTAGTGAAAAGCCATCCTGTAAGCCAACTGGGAGGATAAAGGCACCTTGATTCTTAAAGAGAGCCTGAGGCTTCTATTTTTCTCATTAATATCTAAATATATGTCCCTCCCAGCTTGAGTGGTGGTCCATGCAAACCTCATGAAGTTCAACAAGGCCAAGTGCAAGGTCCTGCACATGGGTCGGGGCAATCCCAAGCACAAATACAGGTTGGGAGGAGAACGGACAGAGAGCAGCTCTGAGGAGAAGGATTAGGGGGCATTGGGAGATGGAAAACTGAACAGGAGCCGGCAATGTGTGCTTGTGGCCCAGAAAGCCAACCAGATCCTGGGCTGCATCAAGAGAAGCGTGGCCAGCAGGTCAAGGGAGGTGATTCTCCTCCTCCACTCTGCTCTGGTGAGACCCCACCTGGAGTACTGCGTCCAGATCTGGGCCCCCCAATGCAAGAAGGATGTTGAGCTGTTGGAGCAGATCCAGAGAAGGCCACAAAGATGATCAGAGGGCTGGAGCACCTCCCCTATGAGGACAGGCTGAGAGAGTTGGGGTTGTTCAGCCTGGAGAAGAGAAGGCTCTGGGGGGACCTTATAGGGGCCTACAGGAGAGATGGGGGGGGACTTGTTACAAGGACATGTAGTGACAGGATGAGTGGTAATGGATTTAAACTGGAAGAGGATAGATTTAGATTAGATATAAGGAAGAAACTTTTCACTGTGAGGGTGGTGAGGCAGTGGCCCAGGTTTCCCAGAGAAGCTGTGGATGCCCCATCCCTGGAGGGGTTCAAGGCCAGGCTGGATGAGGCTTTGAGCAACCTGGGCTAGTGGGAGGTGTCCCTGCCCGTGGCAGGGGGGTTGGAACTGGATGACCTCTAAGGTCCTTTCCAACCCAAACCATTCTATGATTCTATAAGATGCCTTGCAGGGAGGTCTCAACAGATTGGAGCATTGGGCTACAATTAATGGCATGAAATTTAATAAGTCAAAATGCCAAATTTTCCACCTAGGACAGAGTAACACTGGGCACAAGCATAAACTGGGAGAGGAGTGGCTGCAGGGCAACCCTGCAAAAAGGGACCTGAGGACGCTGGTGGGCAGCAGGGTCAGCAGGAGTCAGCAGTGTGCCTGGACAGCCAAGAGGGCAAACCGCATCCTGGGGTGCCCCAAACAGACAATCACCAGCCAGGCAAAACAGGCGATGATCCCGCTGTTACCAGTCCTCTCCATATACAAGCATATGCCCATCTGAACATGAGGAGAGCACCTTTATGTTACCGAAAAGAAAAAAGAAAAAAAAGAAAAAAGAATTAAATCATAGCACATAGAAAGAGCTATTAATTCAGCTGCTCTATCTTGCTGACAGCACAGGATGCTCCTACAATGGAGGTCCTTCAGCACTACCTGGCTGGCTGTCACAGCAGTCTCAAGTGACAGTATTCAACTGTTTCCCTAGAGATGCAGCTCTTTAGCTTAATTTATTTCACAGGTATCTACCTGATGCTTAGCTGAAAATCACTCTATTACTTCTTGCTGTATGCCAGCGCAGGTTACAAACTGCTGCCCACCAGAACTTCACTGAAGTCACATGAGGATTGTAAAAGACTTAAGTTAGGATGGCTCCAGCAGCAAAGGTACAAAGCAACTCCTTAGAGCGGCATGCAGCTGCCCTAGTCACAGGACTGTCCTTTCTCTTCCTACAGTCAGCTGTAGGGTTTATACCAGTTTACTAACTTCTGCAGCCAGAAAAGCAGGTGCCCTGCAGACAAGAGGCCCCTTCCTTGCAAAACCCCCATCCACGTCTTGGGCATTACTATACTGTGCCCTGAATGCTGTACTGCTTCCTGAGAAATGACAAATACAGGACGCCTCATTTCACATAGGCTCAAGGGAGATCAATTATTCCCAGTATTTCCAAGATTTTGAGCAATTGATTTTTCACCTCTAGCTGCAGTTCTTTCAATAAAAATTATGTGAGTGATTAGGATGGAGGAAAGGCTGACTGATTGTTTGCAAGCTTGGATTTTTAAGAGAGAAAAAGATAAGTAACATGGTATGAGTAGCCTCATTAGCTACTGTTTGTGGGAATGAAGGCTTCAGAGTCAGCACTCTGCCTCATGACGTGAGGGAAAAAGACACCAGAGCAAGAACGAGAAGTACCCATTGCACTGGGGTTACACCAAAACAGGATCAGACATGCACTGGACTAGCACACTTTGGAGATTTTCTCTGGACAAGCAAAATGTGGGAAACACGGGTCCATTCGAAGCTTCACAGCATACTCTGGTGGTCACTGACACTCAGCATAACCTCAGTTGACCCAAAACCTTTCATCCAGTCTCCAGCTCAGACCAGACATATTCTCTTTGCCTCTCCAGATTACTTAATTTTTCACCCCTTTCCCCAAATTCTTCCCTATTAGTCCCAGCATCCCAGTCAGCATTATAAACTCTGTCATTTATCCAGTAGATTAATTTATTTATTACACCAGTGTGGTTTGTTATGTTCTTCTGCTTTGCTCTTCCCTATGAAAACAACACTTCCCTACAATAATTATTTGAATAAGATCACATCTTCTTTTAAAAATTCTGATTTTAAAGGGTCCGTTGAAGGAAATGTGTCACATTCATGTAATATGGTTCAAATGGTTAACGTGACATCACCATGCTTGATTCAGAAGACCTGTCTTTTTTGGTAGCCACCTGTCTTTGTTGCTTACCCCTCCCCAGCCTCCACTTCTGTTGCAAACCTTCTCACCAATTATTTCCTCTCAGGTCTTCAGTTAGAAAAACTGAAGATGACAGGATCCAGAACTACAAGATGTAACTAAAAATAGACATATTCAGCAGTGGTGACCCATTTATTATGATACCATGGCATCTAATCCAGCTAGGACACTCCAGGGACTAAATTACATTGTTCTTGATTAAAACATTACACAGTATTAAATAAAACATTTTACAAGCCTTGCTTTTCAACCAACTTGTAAATCTTTTTTCTGATTAAAAAAAAAAAAAATCACATCAGTTTCAGAGGTTTTAACAGAAAACTATATTTTTGTAATTAATTATATTAACTTCCTTCATTCCTTATTAATTGAGCATTTCATTAACAATTATGGTTTTTCACACTATCAGCGTAAAAGTAACAGGCTTAAAATTACCTGGGCTGCAATTTTACCCCTTTTAACATTATATAACTTTAATTTTTGCTCTGTCCTCTCAGACTTTACACTGTTCCAAGACTTACTGGAAAGTACCATTAATCATCCAAAAAGCTCTTCGACAAGCTCTTATAAAACTCTCAAATGCAAATTATCTAGACCTCCTGATTTTAAGATGTCTAGCTTTAGTAGCTGCTGTTAAACTTCCTCTGAGAAATTGTTGGACTGGAAAGTGTTTCAATATCAAGATCAGCATGTAACATGACTAATTCACATGGCTTTTTTCCCAAATACATAACAGAAGTGTTTACTTAACACTTCTGTTATTCCTCCATTATAATTGACACTTCTTCCATATCTCCTCTCAATGGCTAATATTCTTTTTGTTCCTAAGCTTCCAAACCTCTTTCTTATTGTCTTTGGCTGTTGTGGGCATCAATTTGTTCCTGTGATTTTTAATTTCTATTATTAGGCTTTTGGACTTCTTTCTTAAAATCAAGCCTGTCAGTATACTACAGCATATGTGTTTGAGAGTTTATTCTATCTCCACATAGTAAACTGGTTACAATCTACTTATGGTCTAATTATAGCATGTAGTTCTGTGATAATTTCTTTTCTATCCAGTAAGATCAAATCTAATATACTATTCAGTTCTGCTAAATTGTTTCAAATTCAGTACCTCTTGAAAAGTCTACAGTATTTAACGTTGACAGAATGGGAGACTGTATGTCATTCAAATTCAAACTTCCAGCATCTTATGGGGTTTTTTGTTCCAGTACATAGTACAGGGAAGCATTAAAGAAACCCACTGCTGTGATTTTGTGATTTCTGTTGAAAACTAATTAGAAGAATCTCATGGTTTTTTACAAAAAAAGCATTCCATGTCATTTCGTGACCTCATGTGAACCACCCCAGGAAGACGGGACTGCAAGAGACATACCCAGACTCTCCCACGTGCAGCCACATCACTTAGTACCTTGCAGGCTCCAATTTTCAGTTTTGTCCCCGTAAGATATTTCCTTAGAACGCTTGAATGGTTGGAGTGCATTTTTTCTGTCATCTCCAGGCTTCAGCAGCCTCTTCTAAGAGATGAGCATCCGAGCTGGATGTCGTATCCCCATCAAAGCCACTCTTTTACACAGGAATGTACAATGACAAGCAACACACACAAACTCTTTTCTCAAAGCTTCAGCAGAAGCTAAGGTTGAAACCACTGCCCTTCCATCCCTTCTCCACTGTGCAGAAACACTGAACCCAGCCCCAAGCAGCTGTGTCAGCCGGGAGCTCCCATCTGCTGGGACAATTTTCAATCCGACGCCGGTACCTGGGTGAAGGACATTTCATGCTGTACAGCCCCAGGCGTGCACGCTCCAGGGAAACCTGCCAGCTGCTGGGACCAAAGCAGCCAGCTGTGCTGTCATGCTCTGCTCTCCCCCTTGTTTTCTCCCAGCACCATGTTCTCTGACCATAACTCCCCTGAAACTAGAGTGCAAACTGCGTGTGGGGGAGCAGGGGAGGAAAAGAGGGGAGGGGAGATGATGTCCAGTGACTCAGAGGGAGATAAGAGCCCATTTTACGTAGCCTGCCTTTGCCTTTCCCCTCTTGACTCTTCCTAAATAGGTTACATTGAGGGACTTTTGCATTCCAGGCGTGTGAGTCCTACGGGCAGCATCCAGCGATGGCAGCACAGCCAGATTTATTACCAGGTTTGAAGCACTGGTGTGTAGACAATTAAATACCCTTTTTCCTCACATCCCTTTGTGACTAATTTAATTTTAGCTCAATATCTTAATTGAATGGAAAATGAGAATTCATTTGTTCCCACTTCTGCGCTGCTTATCAGGTGAATATAGTAATCCCATTCCTTACAAGGTCGAGAGGAGGTCCTCTCCTGGTGCCAGTCCCATCTCCTGACAGCATCCCTCTCCCCCCACACCTCCCCAGCCCTGCCCAGACCACTGCCCATGCTCCAGCCTGCCACGTGCCCTGCTCGTGTGCTGGCTGAGAAAGGCACTCCACAGGAAAAAAGGCTCACTAAAATCACATCTTTATAAGCATGCATATAAGAAAAAAGGGTTGTTGAGACCTTGTGCAAAGAAGTCCACCTCATTTCTAACCTGCCTGTTCCACCAGACTGACAGATGTTTGACATAGCCCCAAAACACCAAGCTGGGATGGCTCTGTCTTGGCTGCTTTGCTTGTGGGTCCAGTCATCACCTGAATGACTCCTAAATTTTGTAAAACATGGCAAATAATGGGAAGATAATGTTTTCAGCGTGTCATGGGCAATTTGAGGGGACAAATTAAAGGCCATGTTCTCTCTAGGAGACTCTTTTCCCATTGAATTTCAAGGGCCTGCTGATATACTTCTCAAAACTGCGTTGAGAAAAGAATTTTTAATAACCAACAGTGTCAGGAAACATGAACAGTCAGGGTCCCGTCCAGCTCTCCACATTGCATATTCATGCTGACACACAGCACACCGTTACTCTTCATCTGTACTGCTAGGTACAAACAAGAGGGGTTAATAAGAAATGTTCCTTCAGTTAATTGCCTTAAGGGTTCCTGTTGGGAAACACAGCTACCAATACCATGAAGTCATTTTAAAGGGATAAATAAATAAATAAATGCATAGTCCAGGGATGATTTTCACTTTGGCTCCAAATTTAATCAGGATAATAACACCCAAGAGCAGCATGGCAGGGCTTTTCCTTTCATTTTGTGCCACGTTCAAGTGATGTTGTTTCACAGCTTTAATAGTCCTGTCAGCATTCATCAGCAAATCAAGACAGCCTCCAGAATACCACCATAAAAACACACTGGATTTTTAATTAGAACAGCGCAGCCCTTAGCACACCAAATACATGTTAAATTGATATTTCTCACTACAAGCTCAAGATTACCCAGTTTCAGCTGTTTCCAAATGAAGCAAATCAAGCTTAATGTGGGCTCAGCTGAACAAATGTGTTTTCTTAGGTTTACGGCAGCTTTTAACTTTTAAAGCTATGTCTTTTTTTCCCCCCTTTTTTAAGATGATGTTATGGTAGGAAAATGTTACACTTGCCTATGTGAGATTTACAGATGACCTTTTTACTGGACAAAAGTTCTGTGGGACATGGGACAGAATATAAATCTCAGACTCTGCTCCATCAAAAGCTGATAAATAAGTAAGGAAGATTAAGAGTGTAGTTTAATGAGCCAGTATGTTTTCCATTACAGATGTAATTATTTGCCAAAAAGTGTCTTTTCCACATTCATTTTGTTTTGAAAAACAATGACTCCTTCATAAAACCATCCAGTAGGTTTTCTGGATACACCATTTTTTAGGAGATCTGTGGCTTGTGGTCTTGTTGATGTGGATCAGAAGAAGTCAAAGTCATTTGTTGCTTTTCCTGAAACCTTAAGCACCACAAGCTCCTGGATCATTTCTTATTAGTATCTGGGAATTATTAAAGTGTACTCCCATCCAGTCCCATTTTACAGTAACAGAAACCACAGGGAAAATGTGACTTTTGTTACTTCTATGTTAATTTCCCCTAAATTATGCAGAGCATATTCCCCGGTCGCTTTTCCGTTTAGCAAGTCAATACCCAGAAGGTGTGACCTCAGGAAAAAGAAACACTTCCAAAGATTCGCTCAAACTGGTGGAAGAGTGGAAGTTATCTCAGTGATAGTACCCACCCCTTCCTGACCCACATTGCCACTGCAGCAGCAGTGAGTTGGACTCTCTGAAATCAGACAACACGCACCTCACTTGTTCCAAGCCCTAAAGAGCAGGAGGAAGGACCAGCGGAGACTGCAGCCCATCCCCAGGGGAAAGCGACTCCAGGTACTCCTAATACAGAACTAGGAGTCAGGCACATCTCTTCCTTCCCTGTCTTAGCAGAGACTCACTCAAGAAGTTTTGCTGGTGGACACAGCCGTATTTCCCTTAATAATTGATGAGTGATATGGATCAGCCAGCTTATGGAGATGCTTACTGCTGGAATATACACTTTAGCATAGCAAGAGGCCAAAGCACAAGAGCAGGAAGGAAAAAGCATAGTTAAGACACCTAACCTGGCTGAGGATTGTATTCTGGTGTCTGTCTGGGTGCTGCAACTCTTCCACCCCTTTTCAGCTTGACCTGAGGGTCAGCAGATCTCACAAATATTATAATGGAGTTTGGGTAGGGATTGACAGTAGCCAATGTGCTGAGCAGGGAGACTGCTACATTGCCCAGGGGAAAACTGGTGGCAAAGCAGAGGCTATGCTGCTCTCGATGCCTTGCTCCTGTGGTGGGCTGGCAGCGCGAGAGCTGCAGACGTGAGGGGATGCAGCATCACTTGCCTTACAGTGACCTCCTCACATCCTGCCTTGCTGGAGAGGTCTGGAGGACAGCAGGGAGCTGTACCAAGGTCACCCAAGCAAACCACTCATGCTGCTGCACCAGAGCTTCATCCCCCTCGCATGAAGTTCCCTTCACAAGGAAAACCTGCTTTTAAGGGCTCCCTGGTGCTGATCCTCCTAGCAGCAAATTCCTCTGTATATATTTTTCCTCAGTCTCTCAGGAAACCTGCAGGACTTGCAGGCTGTTCAACCAGCTTATCCCATATGTGGAATGATGTACTCCAGCAGGACGATGGGACAAAAATCTCCCTCGAACTTATCTCACATGTCTTGTTGTTGGTTTTGGGTTTAGTCCTAAATGGTTTGGTGTTTTGGTTTTTTTTAAATAAACATATACACCACAGTAAGACATTCCATCTCATTTTTCTCAGTGCTCAACACAAAACAGCCAGAAAGAGAAATACCTTTAAGTCAGTCATCAAAGCTAAATTAAACAAACACAAACCTTCACTCAACTTTTAAAAGGCAATGAAGCTTTGTAAAAGGGTTCCGTACCTGAAATGTCGTGTGTAAATGGTGACTTCACTTTCTAAATTTATCTTGGCCAAATTTCTGGAGTAAATCCACCAAACACAATCTTCTGTGGGAAGCTTACTTCTGAGAAACAATTCCCTACATTGAGAAACAGGGAATAAGAAGAATTACAAATGCATCCCTCTGCATATTACTGTTTTAGAGAAACACGCAGATATCATGATAATACAAAACTCAGAAGGACTGAGACAATGTCTGCATTTTACTATTTAGCATCTGTTTCAGCTCCATGCTAAGGCTCAGACCTGAAAGGTGCTGGGTATCCCCAATTCAGCAAACACTGAAGGACACTATTTACTTCAAGCCTACAAAGGAGCCTTCAAATTAATGGGAAATCAAACAGACCAGGAGTGCAGCAAAGACAGTACACTCCATCATAATACAAGGGAACAAAATCAATCACACATAAAGCAACCTCAGCTGTGCTGGGCTCCTCATCAGAGAAGGTGGAAATCCATTTCCATCCACACAAGCTTTCCCAGCCCAATTAAACAAGTTGTTTCTTCACAAGTCCTTACTTTTATCTGTGCATGACTTCCCTCAGGGTGACGCCAGCCTTCTGGGAAGCATTGTGCCACTGAGCTGGGGTTTGATGGGCAACATGACAGCACACAATGATGGAGTCATCCCCTTTCCAAGAGCAGGTAACTTCAGCAGTTTCCACGTGGCACCTGAGATGTTGGCTTTGACCCCTGGGACCCCTCTGACTTTACGCTCACAGAGGTAGAAATAATGTAAACTAAAGCTCCTGTGGAGAGACAGCCTGGACTTGTACTCTGCTCAAGGCACCTTCACATAATGTATGAGGGAAAAGAGCATTTCAGGTATGAAAAAAACCATGGTGGAAATACGAGGCTTGGTTCTGCTTGTGCTGGTGCCCCCACTTTAACACCTAACTTTAGTAGTTGTAGGTTCAGTGGAATCCTGCATATCATACATGAGGGAAAGACAGCAGCCCTCTGCAACTAGAAATAATTTACATAAACAAGGATGTAGACAACACATAGAATCATTAAGGTTGGAAAAGACCTCAAGGATCATCAAGTCCAACCGCCAACCCACACCACCTAACTCACTAACCTATGTCCCTAAGCACCACATCTACACGTTTCTTGACCCCCTCCAGGGATGGTGACTCCACCACTTCCCTGGGCAGCCTGTTCCAATGCAAGATCACTCTTTCAGTGGTGAAGCACCCACAAAAGGCTGGTAAAGAAGTATGAGAAGCAGCCTCTTCCCTTTTATTTGGCACTTGGCAGACTAAGCCCCACCTAGTGTGTGGCAGTCAGGTTCAATTACCTCAGCCAGCTGGGAGAATTTACACCCTGATTTTCTTTCCCCTAGAAAGCCCTCAGGCTTGTTGCTGGGATGACCACCCAATAGGCAAGAGATGTGACCTAGAGCTCCCAGGTCCCTCACGCCCCCATGCTCAAATCACAGCGATTTAGATGAAAATGGGCCAGCACCTTCTCTTCTAACATATTCATAAAGATTTTGCAGTGGGAATGCCTCAGGGCTTCTTACAGGAGAAACATGTGAGAAACACTGCTGGAAATCCATTAGTGAAAGAAAGCATTTGTTTTCAAAGTTCAAATAACTCAGCTAAAGAAGTATTAGCTAGCAGAGAGGAGCTCACATAAACATTTCACAAGTGGGTAGCAGGGAGCAAAGAACCAGAAATGCATAAATAAATTACTCCTCTGCCAAATAAATAGTGCAAACCGTAAGCTTTCTGGGGCAGACACTTCAAATACTTTATTTTCTCCACAAGCTGGTACAGTGTGCAGCAACATGGACCCCCACATTCTTTAATGGGGTCTCTAGACACTGCAGGAATATAAACAGAAAAATTCATGGAAATAAGTCAATATTAAGGTAGACACAGCCCTGGAAAGGGCCGTGCAGCCATGAGTGCATCACGTAATGGTGTGCATCACTGAGGATGCTGTGTCAGCACCCAAGGCTGCAGGCACTCGAAGGCTGCCCCAAGCCCCAGCTGCGGCGAAGAGCAACTTGAGGCAGGGAGAAGGAAATGCTCCCATTGGAAACCCTAGATTGATTATTTTGAACGTATGTCCCCCAAAAAATTACACTGGGTAATCCATGTGTGCTTAACCTTTGGGCTCTCCACTAATTAATTAAAGTTGCTCATAGTACACGCAGTGTTAGTGAGGTAATATTTCATCATGTTTGAAGTAGAAAGGTTTTGGCACAGTACAGTCTTTTCTTAGTCCAGATTGGAATAACAGGGGTTATATAAATGCAAATTACACAATTTGACAGCTGTGTAACATCAGCATGTTATGACTTAAAGACCGAAATCCCAAGACCCCTCACTGACTGGTGAAATCAGGCTCCCACTGAATTTTGCCAGTACAGGGGCCTGCAGCAGACAACCCTGGTGCAGAGCCCCCACTGCTGTACCTTCTCGCCCTCCCCACCAGCAGCCCATCTCACTGCCCTGCTCTGGTTGCTCCTGGGCTTTCTCTGTGTGTGCTCTGAGTTTCTTCCTTCTCACACTCACCATGCCTTCTTTCTTCAATGTCTCTGGCTTTAACTTAACTGGCCTTTCTTCTGCCTTCTTCCTTGCGATTCCTTGTGATCTTTCTTCCTGACCTTTCTTTATTTAATTCTTCTAAGTGCTTCTTCCCACTCTTGCCAGAATAGTTTCATGCTACTTTAATTATTTATTATAATTCTGCAACTTTTTAAGCATCTGTGGTCTCTTCTCCCATTCCCACTGTCATTGTCCTTCCAGCCCATTGCATTTCTCCTTTTCCCCTGTTTCTCTTTTGCTGGCTCTTTCTTTGCCTTCCTGCCCGCCCTGCATCGCTGGCCACCTCCCTCTTGCTCTGCTTTGCCACAGTGCCCAAGCAGTGCCACGGGTGCCAGCGTGGGGCCATCTGGCAGGGTCCAGCACACGCCCCACACCCAGAGGGCTTGCTGGATGCAGGAGGAGGGACTTGTTGGACTAAGAGTCTAAAACTGCATCCAATCCCATGGCCAGGTGGCCTTGGCAACACAAGAGGTTGAGTTCCCCCATAACAGCAGTGACTAAACCACCTACTGGTACTTGTGCTCTGAGAACAAAGCCAAATCAAATTGCTTCTGGTTACCTCATGCATTTCCCAAACACTCTTCACGAGGCTGGAACAGAAAGCTTTACTGATGGTAAAAGGACAAACGAAGATGACTGTATGCCTAGAGAAAAGGAAGAAAAATTCATCTGCTCATAAGATCCCCATCTCAGTAAGGATTCATCCATCAAATCATTATTACTTTCTGAGCAATAACTTGCTCAAAGTAGGAATCAGATTGGTTTGGCCTATCCAAAAATTGGTCATCTGCAGGTGACACATCACCACCACCTTGTTCTCCTTACCGCAGCTTTTCCTGCTGCAGTGTGCCTCTTGTCCCAGTGACCGACATACCCTGAAGGCGCTGCAGCAAACACCTAACCTGGCTCCGCTGCAGCTCCTACAGCCAAGCCAGGCAGTTAGAGTCGTTTCTGTTGTTGTTGGCTCCTACCACATCTCAGAAGAATCTGCTTCTTAGATCTGGCAGAAACAAGGACTGCCCAAGTTTGTGTCCCCGAAACAAGGCATCTATAGCATTACCTTATTTGCAGTCTTGTTTGCTGTCCTCCTTCTGCTGTGTCCAGAGCCTAACCTGATCACACAAGACTGGAATTTGTCTTTCCCCCAGGACACACCCAATATAACCCTTTTGTCACTAACCCCCCCAATTTTTTTTTTTAATTCATAAACAAATTTTAATGAAAATTATTGAAATATTTATAGTTGGTACCAACATGCAAATGAAGTATGACCTAGTCAGTCTTTTCCATCAACAGATTCTCTCTAAACCTGTATCATTCAGAGCCCCCTGCTCTAGGATCTGCACACATATAAACCCATTGGGAGAAACTCAAGGGTTTGCTGGCTGTGGCAGAAACAGACTTGAAGTGACATATGTAATTTTCACTTGCACTACAATAATGATCTAAAAACCAGCAGAGGCAGGAACATCAATGCAGGAGGCATTGCACAGACACAGAATTAAACAGCATTCCTTCCTCCAAGGAGCTCAAAGCCAGTGCACCCAATAAGAGACAGCAGAGAGCAGGAAAAGCCCAGGGAAATACAGCTGCTCAGTCTTGCAGAAATGGCCATAGCTGTGTTTCACAGAAAGGACGGGTCCAGAGATAACCCTGGAGGGAGGTGGCTTCTCCTGGACCTTCCAGCTGCGGAAGTCTGGACATATATATATGTATATGGATATCTATACTGCTCTCCTGGGGCTCCTGTGAGGACAAGCCCAGCACTGGCTCCTGTCTGTATCCAAACTTCTGGCCTTTAGCGTGCCTGCTCTGGATGCACACCGTTACACACACCATGAACACAGCTTAGACACAAAACTGTTTCCATCCCTTTTCTCTGTTGTACCCCTGCAAGGAGCTCTCCCAGCTCGTCCCCTTCATTGAGGCATGTCTCAGGCCAGTGGCACAGAAGGGGAGCAGGCAGGTTGTGGGGCATGTCCAAGAGGACAGTTCACAGGGGATATTGTCTCACAAGTCCTCCTCCACCAGCATCCTCAGACAAGGCTGTGTCTTGTGCTGTGGTTCACAACAGAAGTTTTGTCCAGCATCCTGCTCAGCATTACACCTTGAGCACAGTAAGGAGGATGGAGAGGAGGAAGGAGCAGCAGTTCTTCATGTGAAACACAGAATAAACAGGACAGCTCTAGATGTGGAAGGAATCAAGGATGGTGAATTTCTGCCAAAAAGGTAAGGAGCATCTGACTTTACCATTAAAAACATCCTTGAAGATGCTTTCCAAAGTAAATAAACTATGTAAATTTTCTTCTAAGAAAGAAAATCTTGCTGACCCTGGTGTCAGTGCATTTTATATCACAATATCTAGAAGTAATTTATAAAAATTGATACATTTCCTCCTTTGTAGCAGACAGCGATTACCCCTGTTCGCGGATGAGGAACAGAAGTTAAGTGAGTTCTTGGAGGTCGCACAGAGCTAGGACTGAACACTGGCCTTTTGACTCCCAGGACTGTGACTTAAAACACAATCCTTCCTTTTTTCCAACTAGCATTGCAGCTTCCACTGCACTTAAGACTCAGCACAGTGGTTATCATAATTTTACACTAATTTTGACTAATTTTCTGCATCACTGCTCTGCACTTAATTACTTCAAAATGTATCTCTGAATCAGTTAATATACTGTAACTGCTTTTGTGTGTTAGAATAGAAGCACCAAGTGGTCTGGCAAAGCTCAGCACTAAATAAATAGACCTTCAGGGAAAAATCTGAGAGAGATGGGGAGATATTTCTTTTCCCAAAAAAAGCTGTGGCTAGCCTTAGCCATGTTTTCCAAGTCTGTCAGAAAGTTCCACAGAGTGGAACTGAGAAAATAATTGCAAAAACATACGCGATTGATGCGGCATCCTTTTCAGCCTCCATAACATTCAACAGGAGATTTCTGATTTTTTTTTTTAAGTGGTAATTATTTATACTTATTCAACCATGAAAAATAACAGGCTGATTGGGAAGAGCAGGGAAAACAACAAATAGAAAAGAAAGAAGTTGCTGGCAACGAGCATTTAATTTGCTAAAATGCTCATTACAACGCAGAGAAAATTGACAGGACAAACTGAGGGTCTCAAGAGAAAATCGGCAAGCATCATCTCTGGTAACAGCAGAGTGCAGAATAACATGTCCAAGACACAGGCTGACCTCTGCTCTTTACAGGAGATACAGTTGATTCAGGAGCGTGGACTGCTGGGGAGGATGAAACCACAGATCCCCAGAGGCACTGAAACTGTAATGATTAATGAGGCCTAAAAATAAATATTTTATTCCAATTTTCTTAACAGGCAATTCTACATCTTTTCCTGTGGATTTTTTTTTAAATTAAAAAAAAGTGAAAAAGTGACACTGAAAATCCTGAAATGTTTGATAAGCACTTTTCCAAATTTAAGAAAAACAATTCTTTAAAATCATATTTTATAGTGGTAGTATGGCGGTATAGATGGTATATAGACTGATGTGAAAACCTAGCTGCTGGCAGTGTTTTTTAATCTCTAGGACAGAATTAGCCAGCGATTTGCACATTGGTTGAAACATATGAAGACAGCCATACTTTATAATAATGGAGAAACTGCAGAAGCTGAGCACAAGGTTGTCCCAACCTGGCAGTGGACATCTGGGTGCTGCTGGGCTTGGGCTGGCTCTGTGCACAAGCTCGTTCTGGGAAGGGGTCCTCTCCGCTGTGAGATCATCAATGATCAGATGGTATCAGGGATGAGTTGGGCTGCCCTGGGGCATCCCACAGGCATTGCAGGAAAAGCCCCTTAGGAAGCCTTTGAGAGCACTTGGAGGATGAGGCTAGACAAGAAGTTCAGCCTTGACAGCACTGCAGAGCCCATCCAGGGAAAAAAATTATTTCATGAATGAGGACTTTAATTTGGCACTGGCATAGCAAAACCTAGTGTATGCAAGCCAAAAGGAGAAAACTGGAGACTAAAATAAACCACATGTTTTTTAACAGCAAGGATATCTCTGTCCCTGGACACAGTGCCCCTTCTGCACTAGTTTCAGCAGGTGGGAACCAACCTCCTCTGATTTTAAGCCAGTGAGTGGGTTGGTTGGTCCCAGATGCTTGTCTGGGCTTGGACAGGGTTAAGGAGGAGACCATCTCCAGATGGGAATTAATCTCATTGACATTAGACATGTATTTTAGGAGGGAATGAACCACTTTCTAGATACACCAGGTTAGAGAGCCAAGGGTAAATGAAGAAACTACCCGAAGGCAGCCCTCTCATGGGCAGACTCATGCCCCCCTCACTGCTGGGATGTGAGGCTGTTCTCCAGCCCTCCTGTTCCTGCCTCTCTCATCGCCATCTGCTCGAGCCTGCCTGCCTCTTGGCCACCATGCAGGAGACCTCCGAGGCCAAACCATTGTAGCATCTCCCCAGGTTTCTCGACGGAGTAGAAAGTAAAGCATGCCCTATTCCCCAAAGGCACACAACAGGAAAAGTGGATTTAACGTGCCCAAGATGCCGGTGGGAAGTGGAGACCACAGCACAGCAAGGACACATAATCTGCTAGGCTGGGAAACAATTCGAAGTGCATTAGCATTAAGGACCATAGGACATGTCCCTGCAAACAGACAAGTTTGCAGACTGGGTGCAACACCACCGCACGCATGTGTGCTCTGGCACACTTGAGAAAGGTCACAGCAGGTGACAATCAACCAGCTCTGCAGCTTAGAAGTATACTGAGTTACATTTTTCTGAGATACTTTGAGTCCCATGTTCCCAGAGTTACTCCTGGGATGCACTTCTGCTGGACTGACCCAAAACCTACAATCTAGTCCTTTTTTAAAACATAATATTATTCAACCAGTTCCACCAAAACACCACACCTTCTCTGGGCATTGCTTATATGGTACAGAAGGGAAATTTTAAAATTACGTATTGTATACAGAATACACTTTAATTGCCTCCTGAAGTCTGTGATTTTGGTAGAATATATATCTTGTGGCATGAAAATCTGGATTTTATTATTATAAACTGAGGTGCGATTGCATCCAATTTGTAAATTAATTTATTTCTGAAGATATGAAGTCATACAAAATTGCCTGCTATTAGTTCAATATTTTTATCTGGCATAATAAATAAATCCTAATTCCCATCAGTGAGGAACAGGCTAAAAAGTACTGCACTGTGATAAACATTTTTTTCAAAAACTGTTCAGTAATTGCTGCTAGCTGTACTTTCTTTGCTTTTAATTCACTTACAAAGAAAAAAGACAATAAAAGTCAAATAAAACATTCTTGAAGTTATATTCTGCACATTTTTTTTAAAAAAAGTTGTTTTTCTGTGTGGTAGTGTGAAAAATTGAAGATTAAATACTCTGCTTTCTGCCTACATATGCTCAGATTGTATGCCACGTTATCAGAATGAGTCTACAACCACAACTGTATTTCTGTTGCTCCAAACTTTAGGGGCCCAGAGAGAAGGTTGCTTCCATCTACACCATCTATTTCCCTGTGCTCTTTGCAGGCAAAATTTGATCTTCTATTTTTTGCTCATTCAAAGCTGAAAATAGCAGCCACTGACTTGCATTTTTCAATGTCCTTCAGCAAAAATATTTTGCATCCCATTTTGTTATCAGATATCCAGAAAAGAATGAAGCCCTGGCAGCAGGGTTTGGAGACCGCCTCGTTCAGGAGCTGAAGGACTAAGATTTGGAAGGCAACTCTGAATTCAGAATTCCAATTCAGGGCTTCCTGGCAAAGATCACCTTGCTGACACCCACGCTTTGTTAAGTTAAAACAGCTTGGTATGGGTATCGCTGCAGAGTGGCTGACTCAGGGTTTGCAACCTGCGGGGACCTGTGCTCCTGGCGGGGACATACACGGGTGGGATGGAGCAAGGCGGGAGGTGAGCAGATGAGGAGGTGACAGAAGCTGCACATCTGGCCAAGTGGTAGGTGCAATGTGGTCAGCGCACCTCCACACACGTGCACAGAAAGCCTCTGTGGAGGTGCAATGACTGTCAGGGTCCTGAGGGCAATACCAGCATCTCCTGGGACCTCCCTGCATCCTCCTATCCCTGAACACCTGGGGCTGCCCCCGTCTGCCTCCCCGCTGCCCTGCTCCTGGCTGGGGTGGGGGGACGGTCGCTGGCTGTGAGGTCCTGCCCTGCCATACCTGTGCCCTGACAGTAAGTACGCACGCCCTGGGAAGTTCATTGAATTTGAAATTATGCCTTACCATTAACTGAATGCTGAAAATTAAAACTATTCATTTTAAGGGCAAATATATTTTCACAGAACACACCATTAGCAGTAACCGTATTCTTACTGCATATCCTTCTTTGCATCCAGATATCTCATCGGTGGGAGCATGTGTCACTGGGAACAGCAGTGAGGATAACAGGTATATCAGCAAATAGATTTGCCCACAATTTCCCTACTAGCTTAAAGGTGGGCATTTTGGGTGCGTATAAAACTGTTAGAGGTATCATGGAAGGTTCCTTGGCTAGAGGTGAAAAACTCATCTTCTGAGACAATAAGGAGTGAAGTCATACTTTAGAAGGAAGGAGAGTGAAAAAATGTTTTTCCAAAGGCAGTCCCCTACTATCATAGACTTACTGCAGCCCCAAACCTGGCCAAAACAGCGTGAAGGACCTGACTGTTACCCAGACTCCCTGATGGATTGAATTAGTCCTGACCCACTGCCTTCCTCCATCCAACTGCTCTCCATGATGTTGAGAAAGCTTCGGTGCAGTGCTTTTCCCAGTCTTGCTTTGTGGGCAGATGCAAACACTCAACCACAGTTTGTGCTGATTCTGCAAAGCAAGTAGATAGTGTTTGCAATTCATCTGATCTCACAGAGCTACAAACTACAGCATTTCTGTGTCAGTATCAGTCCAATTAATGACTACAAGAAACTGGATGCTTTAAAAGGTAATCAAAACAAAAAAGAAGCAAACTTTTCAATAATACTAAATTAAGAAAACAAGAGACAACTGACTGCTCTGTTGTAATAAAATTACACATACGTGGTAGTTTCTCTAAAGTTTTATTTTCTTTTTCCATGAGATCTGAGAGAATCACAGAGAGTTTCCCCAATGAATGTAACTGACTGAATGATTTCACTTCTTCCTTCTTTGGATTGGATTAGGTTGTTGCCATCTGCTTAGTGCTAAGTACTTTTGAGGAAAAGTCATGCAGTTATGTAATGGTACATAGTCTCTTGCCATCCTTTAACACAGTCATTGAAAAGATAGAGCTAAAAAAAAGGAAAAAAAAATACTATAATCACCATCAGTTGCTGCCTGTGCTCTGTCTCCTTTTAAGCCTGCCCTGCAGGAGGCTGTTAACTCCCTTTCAAACTCATCTTCCTTTCTACTCCTATTCCTAAAGACCAGAAATGTGACACAGACCATATAATTCCATTCACCTACTTTTCCACCGAGCCCCACAATTATTTTGGTTTATATGCATTTTCCAAAAAGTCTTGGTACAATGTTTACAGGAGATGTAGAATTCAGTGTTTCCCTTGGTAGCTCAATTATTATTCCAGCATCACTTAAATATTTGTCTCATTTCTCTGTTTGGTGCTAAACCGCGTCCAGGGTTTTGCTCTGCGTTTGTTCTTGAGGTTAGAGACCTTTACTACTAAACATTTTCACCAAGTGAAAGATCTTAGACATTCATTAAGCAGTCACACAAGCATTTTGACCCAGCTTTTTACATTTTCACATGTTAAAGGCCCATCTCTTCACGTTGTATCTGGTACAACAGTGCAATGTTCAGCCCTACAGCTAATGTGTGGAGAGAGGAAATCATCTCCCTGTATTGACTTGATACACACCAACTTATTGTCTCATAGTGTTGCACTGAAAGCTAATCCTCAGCTGTGTGTCCACTACAGCTCCTAAATCCTCACATATTGTCAAGCAGCAGACAAACTGTGTTATTTTGCCTTGATAATGCTTGTCTGGCATTCTGAAGGACACACAGGAACTTACATATCAAAAGGAAGGCACCAGGGAACAGGAGTCTGTGACAATGTATGTATAATGTCATTGCACCCCTGTCACCGTAATTCCTGAGCCCTTGCCAGTCGCACACTAGGCAATGGGATCGCGCTCTGGTTTTGGATGTTTCAGTTGCTTCTTCACCTGCTTCCTGAGGGTGGAGAGCTGACTGTGCACTATGGGGTTTCCCTTTGGCTGGGATTCTCATTCAGGTTTATTTTTCATAAATGTTTCATCTGTTCTACATGTACTCAGGGAGGACAAAGCTGGGCGACATGCCTCTGACATATGGTGTGGAAAGCGCTGAGGCTTGGGATGCTCGTTACTCCCATAGGAGTCGGCTCCACAATCTCCGACTGGCTGCCCAGAAACTTCTGGCTCTACTACAAGGCCAGAGCTTGTCTGTAGAGCTGTCTGAAGACTACTGATAGCTGGATGATCACTGGATGTTAGCATCTGTTTAAGAGTATTGAGCAACACCATGCAACAGTTGGGGTGAAAATGTCAAGTTACATTCACAGACACTTCAACAGGAGTGCAAAATGTTAAGTACTCCAATTGCAAAGCGGGAAAAAGGCTAATATTTCTCTGTTTCCCATGCAAAATATCTTCAGCAATCACCCAAAGCTCAGTGTTTTAGCTTCACATCCTCTGCAAAAACGGATGTCTCTTTTAGCAAAGTAGCTGCAATCCTCCACATGAAGAATCCCAACTTGCTGAATCGGAAGCACTGCTCACAACCACCTGTTCACGCAAAGTACTATGAAACTGAATAAAGAACCTGGGAAAATTATTATAGATGAGAAAAAAACACTTGGAGAAAAAATAAAAATAGAACAGAGTAGAACTAAAGGTGCTTCTAATTGCTCACTGGCTTCCAAGGAAAATTAAAGTGTTTACTACTGCAAGAGACCCTGCTATTCCCATAAAATCACAGGGAGAGCTTTTCTAGCTGATACCTGGTCTAGCAGAAGGTGTCCCTGCCCATGGCAGGGGGTTGGAACTTGATGATCTTTAAGGTCCTCTCCAACCCAAACCATTCTATGATACCTATAAATTACATCCCACTATCATCCACCATCCTTCTTTCTCTGTTAAGCTCCCTTTCTGTGCACTATTCCAGTCTGTGGAAGTCCCAATGGACTAATATAGTGTAGCCAATTTTTAAAAGTCCCAAGTCCCTTTTAAAAAAAAACACTTTCCCTAGCTGAAGAGTAACACCAGAAACTTTTATTTTACCCCGGGTCTCACTCCATATGATACCTATAAACAATAAATCAAAGCACCAGCATCACCCTTTAACCCCCACCACTCCTAATTTCTGGCTAATTGAAAAAGCTCTTTTCAACTTTCTTGGATAAATACAAAATGACAGCCCAAGAATACGATGGGCTGGCATCGGCTGCATTTAGTATCATCGTAAAATTAAGTTCATAAGGTTAATTAAGTTACCAACATTTTAGAAGTTGGGAAACCTTCTGTCCCAGATGGCTTAACAGGTGACTCCTATAAATTACACAGTACATTACAGGGGCACCCGCCAGTCTTGTTAGAGTAAGGGGTCAGTCAGCATTTCCATTATAAACCCCTATTTTCAGAGTTTATTAGATAGCCATAAAAACATTCTCCAACCTGAATCTTGGCACACAGTGGGTTTTCACCTTATGAAGAAACTTTCTGTGTTACAGAAAGCAAGATTATCATCTGCAAGTCCCATTTTGAAATAGAACAAAATTTTCAAAGCTGATTAAAAACAAAACCTCTGAAATTTTTAGAACTCCTCTTACCCTTCCTGCTTTCTTACCAAGGATATTAAGTTTAACAAGGTTTTGTTCCTTTATGGCCTATAATTTCTTGCTAACCGATCCTGAAGACAGGTTATTGAATTTGCAACATGATAATTCCTTTCACAACAATGTACCAGAACATCATAAAGGGAATCTTATACCACCTTCCAACAGGAGAACATCTTGAGTTGTGGTGGAAAAAAAAAAAAAAAAAAAAAGAATAAATGCAAGTATAGTCTTTAAAAAAACTTTGCAGGCTGATTCCCTGTGGCTAGGTGCAATAACAGACGTGAAATAACTATAATTAAACAATACCTGAACATTTAAGGTGGAAATTAGATGGAAATTCTAAGCACCTCCACATTTCATACATTTCTAATTCCGGTCTACACAAATGCGTGCAGCATGGGGAATAA
>NW_010127169.1:0-1637 GCF_000699245.1 Pterocles gutturalis | reverse complement strand
CCCCAGGTCAGTTCTACGTGATGATGACCCCCCAGGACGTGCTGCCGACGGGGACCCAGCGCAGCATCGCCCCCCGCGGGCACCCCTACTCCCCGTGAGTGCCCCCCGCACCCCGAAACACGCCAGCAACACGCCAGCAACACGCTGCCACACGCTCCGACACACCCTGGCACCCCCACCTGCCAAAGGCTGCCCTGACACGCCTCAACACGCCTTGACATGCGATGAACACGCCCTGACATGCCTCAACACACCTTGATGTGCCATAAACATGCCTCAACATGCCTTAACACACATTAACATGCTATGAACACGCTCCAACACGCCTCAACGTGCCTGAACACACCAGAGACACGCTTTGACGTGCCTCAACACGCCCTGACATGCTATGAACACACCCTAACAGGCTTTGACATGCTATGAGCACACCCTGACACGCTTCAACGCGCCTCAACATGCGATGAACGTGCCCTGACACGTCTCAAAACGCCTTGACATGCGATGAACATGCCCTAACATGCTCTAATACGCTTCAACACGCGTTGACATGCAATGAACATGCCTCAACACACCTTCATATGCAATGAACACGCCCTAACATAGCTTGACATGCGGTGAACATGCCTTGACACGCCTCAACGTGCCTTGACACGGTATGAACACTAACACGCCTCAACACGCCTTGACATGCAATGAACACGCCCTGACACGCCTCAACGCGCCTTCACATGCAATGAACACGCCTTGACACGCTACGAACACAGCCTAACGTGCCTCAAGATGCCTTGACATGCTATGAACACACCCTAACATGCCTCAAGACACCTTGACGTGCTATGAACATGCCCTGACACATCTCAACACGCCTTGACATGCAATGAAGACGCCCTGACACGCTTCAACATGCTTTAACATGCTACGAACACTAACACGCCTTAAGACACCTTGACGTATCATGGACACACCCTAACACGCCGCAACACGCCTTGATATGCGATGAACACGCCCTGACACGCCTCAACACGCCTTGACATGCAGTGAGCACTCCCTAACACGCCTTGACATGCGATGAACGCGCCTTGACACGCCTCAACATGTCTTGACACGCTATGAACACTAACACGCCTCAACACGCCTTGACATGCAACGAACACGCCCTGACACGCCTCAACACGCCTTGACACGCAGTGAACACTCCCTAACACGCCTTGACATGCGATGAACACGCCCTGACATGCCTCAACACGCCTTGACATGCAACGAACACGCCCTGACACGCCTCAACACGCCTTGACACGCTATGAACGCTCCCTAACACGCCTTGACATGCGATGAACACGCCCTGACATGCCTCAACACGCCTTGACATGCAACGAACACGCCCTGACACGCCTCAACACGCCTTGACACGCTACGAACATGCTCCATGCAATGAACGCGCCCTGACACGCCTCAACACGCCTTGACACACTATGAACGCTGACACGCCTCAACACGCCTTGACACGCTACGAACATGCTCCAACACGCCTCAACACGCCATGAACACACCTTGATGTGCCAAAACACGCCATGAACACGCCCCGGACACACGTGTGCCCCTTGGAGACCCGCCCAGGGTGTGGCCCGGGGGGCGTG
>NW_010127168.1:0-10191 GCF_000699245.1 Pterocles gutturalis | reverse complement strand
CTCTAACATTCTGTGATTCTGTGAAGAATTCCTCTCCAGAGGATAAGTGACTCTGGAAAGAATCTGTCCTTGGAAGTTTTTAAGCTGGTCCTTGCTGGTGATATTGGACTCTTGTGACTGAGTGTGCAGTCTGGTGGAGGTTGCTCCCCAAGAAGAGGAAAAAGGGATTTTTCTCACTTGGTTTAACTCGGGCAAATAAGAATTAACATAAGGGGGCCTACAGTTTTTACAAGACTGAAAGGTTAAAGTAAAATTAATGGAGGAGCCTAGATTTAAGTTGCACAGATTCTAATTCTGAATAACGGTGTGAAATAGTTTTGTCTTAAGCTTGCGGGCTTTCTTTTTTCCACAGTGGCCACCCAACACAGACTAGCACTTAATCTGGTTAAGTGCATTCCCTCTCTTGTACCTACAGGGACTACTGTATACATATGCCTGCACAGAAGTATCCCAGCTAGCTGTGGGAGTACAGAGTTCACTGTAGGTTGATTTACCCCTTTACTCAGTATCTCTACAGTATGCTTCTGTGACAGCAGTCTAGACATACCCATACTGGTATAAGTCACCTTTATGTAAGTCTAACTACACACACTAGGGCTTTTACTGCTAATAAACTGTCTCTCTGTTTAAAGATCATATCCCTAACCAAGAGCGTCATATCATGCACACTGTTAAAATTCTTAGTCTTAGACCACACCTACAAAATATTGTGCAGAACATTCAGTGAAACTGTGCTTTCTTGTTTTAATTTGAAAACTCATTAGGCAACACAATTATTACTGGTTTATTAAAGGACTTTGAAGGTGGCATTTTAATGTAAAACTGACAAGTGAGAGTTCGTGTTGTAGGACTGCTTCATGGCCAGTTCCAGTTTCCATAGAAACAGTTATGTCAGTAAAAGGCAGGTAAGTAAAATGGAGTTTTTAAAAGCAGTCAGCTTTTTAATGTTACCTTGAAAAGGTATGTTACCATAGAAATGCAGCACCTGAGAAAAAAAATTATTAAAGAATCTTAATATTCTATTCTAGCAAAATGTTAGGTGATTGCTTTTTCTGGTTGAGGAAATGAAGGAATAACTCTACCTTCAGTGCCCACCATCTGCTTAGGGGAGAGAAGAGATGGGGTTGCTTCATGCCTTAGTTTCCCTCCTTTGTAAACTGGGGATGATACAGCTCCCCACGTAGGGCATAAGCCTCAATTTTTCTTAATGTTAGTCATTAAAAGCTCTTGAGATCTATTGGTGGGAGCTGTTAGAGAAGAACTCTGTAGGAATGGATGAATGGAGAGATGATGGAATGGAACTTGGTTGTAATCCAAGCCCCACTTTAGCTAATAGCTTTATCTTTCTCTGCCTCTCTTTCCATGCATATTGCTTTGCCTGTCTTGTCTTTCTGCTCTCCAGGTCCTATAAGGCAATGATGGTCTCCCTATTTTTATTTGTATCAAATATTTTTCCTGGAATCCTGTTTCCTCTTATGACTTCTTAAATGACTTCTTAAAAATATAAATCCAGATAAATGAGCTCTGAGTGTCCTTGTTCTCAAATCTTTGGATGGTAAATTTGTACCCGTGAGGGTAAGTCTTTTACACAAGCTACCTGGGAAATGAAGCTTTTCTTTCAAGGTAATAAATGAAAAACTTAAAAATTGGCTACATGACTGAAAGCTGTTACTTTTGTGGATCTGTCCATACTTGCGTATTCCAGTAATGAACACTATAAATAGAAGGAGTTGCTAAGTCATTATTCAGAATGAGAATTCATGAATGAGTAGCCAGTGAGGCATGGAGCCACATGGAGAATTATGAGACAAAGTACTCAAAATCTGCTTGTCAGAGAAATGTAATTTGGTTTACTTTGGGAGTAAGCTGATCCTGTGGGGAAAAGATGTGCCTAGCAAAGATTTGTATCTTTATACTTACCTCTAAATGGGAAGGGAGCAAGTTCAGATCCCATGGGTAACCCGAATTTTGAAACTTCCTGTCAGTGCAGCACTACATTCTTTATTGCCGTCTTTCAGCACAGTCTCCGGCCCTCCTGCCCCAACCCTACAGGCTAATGAGCAAACAAATGTTCAGCCACAGAGATAAAAGAATAGTTGTAATAATTGGTTACCATCCTCCAGGAGCCCCAGCATTACAGAAACATTTTTGTGGATGTTTGTTGGCAGCAGGGAAATGCTGAGTCGGGGATCTTGGGTTTCATTCCCAGCAATATACCCTGTCAGGCACAGAAACTTTCCTCCTCGTTTCTTTCATCTATTTCTGCTCTTCACTCTCTCCTCTAACTGTCATTTTTCAGGCCTTTCATTTCATTCACAGTCGCATGGTTAATCTCTGCACTGTGGATCACAGTCAAACCTCCTTCTTCTCTGCTTTGTTTCCTTTTTCTTTCCTAATTCAAACATCCTTGTCAGCATCTGGCAATTGAAAATTTAAGTGTAATCCCCTTGCCTAACTGATCTAGCTCTGTTCACAGCCTGTTCTGATTCTAGCAAGCTGTGCTTCTCTCCTTGTCTGGGCACCAGAAGAGCCAGATATCATCCACTTCAGTCTTGAGCTTTCTTCACCATATAGTTTGCAACAGGAAAGAGCTGCAATTTCAGGAAAACAACATTTTGCCCACCTCACCCTGCCAAAGACCCACTGGCACCCTCAAAGGTTCTAGTGGTGGTTTTCTTGCAGGTATCCAAGTACGTAATAAATATAATTACAAAAATAAAATACTTGTGTCTTGCCCAAACCTGAGCAAGCAGATGTCACACCCTTGACAGAAGCTATCTGCCTCTCCCTGCCACCTTCACGTCCTCACAGATTTCATTGCAGACATGATCTGTAAAGTTGATGTGGACTTTTGGTTTCTGTGTCTACTAGTTAGCATGTCTCCTTTTAGCCTGTTTTTTTCTGAGAAAGTGTGATTATACTCTGATGTGATTATACTGTGCACCCAGGCATTCATCACCACCCCAAGTGATCTGGGGGTGTAATCTGTTAGTTAAAGGGTGAAGGACCCTGAGCTGTTCTGGTCTTGCACATTTTTAGAAAATGTTTGCACTGATAGAAGAGGGAAGCCTGAATTAGTGACGCCATTAAGGGGAAGGAAGAAACTCAGTCATACAACACTAGAGAAACCACACACGAGACAGTCCCACGGAACCATTTTTGTAGCTTCAGTGACTTCAGCTCCCACAAGAAGTACTTGTTCTGCAGTGCTCTTTTAAGAAATGACGAGCGTTTTCCCTGAAGTTTGCTTGTAGAGTTCACACCAAGGCATGATGATGATGATGGGAAACTGCAAATCAAACCGATAAAATCTGGTAAAGTTTTGGCATCTACACCAGGTAGAAAGTTGAGTAACTGATTGTTAGGGATGCCACCAGCCCATTCCCACTAATATATTTAAAATACATAATGGAGGCTATACTAATCTAGTCACAGTAATTTACAAGTCGAAACCAGCCCAGATTAACCAGATTGCCTGAGCAAAACATAACCAAGATTTTGCTAGTGAAAGAAATAACCTAAAGGAACAATTTTCAGCAAGTGTTGAACCACTGAACAGTGCGGTGCCAATTGACCTGGCACAACATGTCCTACAGCTCTTGTTTTAGCTTGCTTTCTGTTATTGATGGGAAGAATGAACACTCCTTCCCTACCAGCTAGAACTGGAGCTCTCTGTCACCTTGGCCTGTGATGAACAAGCCATGAATCTGCAAGCATGTGAAGGCCAAAACATCTGCTCATCTTGCTTGAAAACTGGAGGAGCGGCTGCAGCTAAGCCACTGCTCCCACGGAAGATTTAGGCTGAGATGTCTAGTTCTTTTTTTCTTCTTTTTAATTTCCCAAAGTTAAAAGTAAAGCAGGAGAGTTGTCCCACCTCACCTGTGAACAAGGTAAGACAAATCATGAAGGTATGTCACTGCGTAACAGCCGATGTGATAAAATGCAGCATGTGCCAAGTCCGTTATTGACCTGGAAAGCTCATGGTTCCTCCCAGGAGTGGAGACCTCAGCCAAATGGTAGAGTGATATTTGGAAACAGGAGGGAGGAATCGGCTCCCTCAAATATCTTCCCCAACAATAGAGTCACGCAATCCCTGCAGGCCTAACTGATTCTAACGTGCTTTTCTTGGCCAGGTACAAAGATGGTAGAGAAATGAAAAGGGTGCTTGGATTTGGGTTTTTCTCCTATTACCAAAATTTAAGTCATTAACATTAAGAGTGTAGGAGTGTCCTTGCATGCATGTAAAATTCTTCTTTGCTGTAATGTCCACAAAAAACCCCAGAGATGTAACAAGCCAGCTGGTGTTCTGAAACTATGACTTCCCTGGCAGACTAATACTCTCTCATTGTTTCCTTCCCTCACCTTTTATTCTTTTCTCCACTAAAATTTCTTGAACTTAATTCCTGGTTCAAAGTAGCTCTAGTTTCTCTCTTTGTCCTTCCGTGAGTACAGTGATCCAGGACAAATATAACAGGAGCAAACTGATACAGAGAGGAGTTTTTTTTTGAACTCTGAATGTAGGAAAAGATGAGAAACACAGAGGAAGCTGAGGGAGGAGGATTTAGCACAAAGATGTTTGAAATTAGTCCTACTGAAAAAGGCTAAAGAAATAATTGCTCTAGACATCTGTTTCAGAACAGGCAGCAGGTGTTGCATGTAATGACAGCAAAGACTTGTACTATTTTATTTTCTGCAATTAGAAAGCAGGGGAGGAAATGAGGGCAGGAAAAAATGGAGTAAGAGAACGTTTATCATAAACAGCTGCACAAATTTAAATAAAGCACAGTAATATTTATATGCTCTTCCTCTGTCTTTCTTATACTATCCCTTAACAGTTCCTCTGTTCTGTGGGTATTTTGACCAATGCCTTGGCTGCTCAACATTAGATGCTAAAGCAACAGCTGGCCACCAAAATGCCTTGGAGGATCAAAATATTCAGGACAATGTAATTGTCACTTGCCCAGATGCTGTTAACAACTGATGGAAACAGTCCCGAAGGAGAAGCTGCCCTTGTCTCATAGGTGGTCTCTTTGTGCCTCAGTCACTAGACCAGAGGCTGAGAAAGACCCCCGTTAGTGAAATGGTCTTTAGGTCCTGGTGCTGCATGACCATAGCACATGCTGGGATCCAAATAAATGCCTGGAATGACGTGGATGGTATGTCCACTGCTCCAAACTAAAAAACATACCTACACCAGGCCCTGCTAGAGAAACTACAGCTCCACTTTCCACGAGATTCTCTGGTTTGAGATGATGATCTCATTCCTTTTTCCAAGCAATAAACCTCCTACAGGGCATTCGGTTTTCTCGGCATCTCCGCTACTGCCCTACAAAGTCTAATCTGGGAATGACTGGGGAAAAAAATACTATTTGTGTCTACCCATGGGATGATGCTGCTGCTGAGGAAGTCCAAAAATGTTCCTACTAAAGAAGTCTCTCTACTGGGAAAACCACTGAAGCATGAAGGTGACTTTAAAAAAAGTAAAAATCAGTACACTGCACTGCTGAGTGCCAGAGGTTACATGTTACAGATTTCTCCTTACAGTATCAAGCTTGTGCTTGCTTCCAAAGGTTTTATTGATACATTTTTCTAATTTACAGTTTATCAGTCAAATGTTTTCTGGTTTGGATGCTGGCAGGTAAACTCTTCTACTTTCTCTAGGAGATGTGCAGCCAAATAAAATTACTGTTTGGTTTCAGAAGGGTTGAATGAGTAAAAATAGTGAACACAGAAATTCAGATTTTAAAAAGGGTTGGTGGAAATTTTAAATCTGTTAATACAGAGGACTTGGTATCTATGTATATACTTGGAGGTAACACGGGAAGAAAATGCAAAGACAGACTACTTCTTCCTAGATTGACTCTATTTGTAACAAGCCTGCATTTTCAATAATGGATTGCCACGTTTTTGGGAGAGGATGAGGCTGAAGCCAGTCTCAAAATGTGCTGTTTTGAGAACACCGAGAGTGACTGAAGTCAGGGATAGCATCCAGGAGGAAACCTGTGGAATCCCAATCCAAAACTGTGGTCAGTTTGACGAACTTCAGCTGTCTCAAACGTAAGCCTGACACGTACATAATACTTACAGAAAAATGTGATTTGGGCTTGCCTTTTTTTTTTTTTTTTTTTTTTTTTACCGTGTCAACAGATATCTACAAAGCCTTTGCAACAATGGAAAAGTACAAGGTGTAAAGGGATGAAAAACAGTCTGCAGTTTGCTGCTACTACCCTAAACAGAGTGTGCAGTGCACATACTGTGGTTGGGAATCCTTCATCCACAGCGGGTAAGAGAGGACTGAAAAATAACATTAGTCATCAGAGGGTTAAATTGTAATATAGCTGCTTCAAGAAAAGAATAATCTATAATTTAAGTCAAGAGGGTGAAGCAGCTCTTTCATAATGTAGGTAAAAGCTGTTATGCCACTGGGAAAGCATGTACACTGCTAGCAGGGGGAATGATTATTTTGGTTTTTCCATTATCCTAGATAGCACACGGGCTGATAAAGCAGCACTCCCTGGTGAGTCTGGGGGAGAAGGGGCACGCTACTGTGCGTGGGGGGCTGCTCTGCCAGGACTGCAGCAGGTTTCTTCAGCTCCCTTCTACCACATTAGCTGGGCATATTTATCTGCAGAGTGAATTTCTTTTGAAGAGTAGTAATCTCCCAAGAAGATGAAATGCAATTGGCTTTTAAAAAAAATAGGGAAAAAAAATCGCATCGTGCTTTGTGATTCAGAGTTCGAGATTTGAATGCCAGACAGGCTCTACTATTCTTGTCACTCCTACCAAAAGATGTGTATGTTGAAACCCTGAAGTGGAAGGACTGCATGGAAAGCAGCCCTTTTAAGAAGCGGAGGTTTTGTAAGTACAGAAGCTGAGATGGGCATGTAACAAAGGCTCTGTGTTGTGCTGTTGCACATCAGAGCCAAAAAACCCCTAAGGGGCACATCTCTAGTACCATGTCTAGCAGATTATGCATGCAACTCTCGTTGCCAGTAATGAGTTGTGTGGCTAATCTGTCATGCACAGCACTGCAACGCTCCCCTTTCCCCAAGGGGCTGGGCTCACGGGGCACTTTGCTTCCCCCAGGGTGCTGAGCACCGTTAGAGCCTCTCCTAGTCAGGGGGACAGGAAAACATTGTGTTTGACCTGGCTGCCCAGCTGGAAAACAGAAAAGCAAAAACAAGAAAGAAAAATTGTCTTTAACAACTACAGCCACATCAGACAGGGCTGTTAGACCATAGTATGGTTAATATTCATGGGGGGTTACTTATCGACAGAGATATGCTGTGAGTTAATAAGAAGCACTAGAAATGGGCCTAATGGAGCACAGAAAAGCCAGTCCATTGTTTTGTTTTCTCACTGATTTCACGATCCAAGTGTTTTCAATTTACAACTCAACTGCTTATTTACAAAAAACTTGCCAGCATGACAAAGTCCTCTTGAAATATGAAAACTCAAGTCATGTTCCACCTCTGAGACCATCACACACACATTCTGTCACGCATGAGCTTTTGCTGTAATTGGAGCAGAGTCTAGGTTGCCGGGCTGGAGCTGTATTAGATCTGTGAGGCTAATGTGATTACCTGTTTGGTCAAAAAAAGAAAAAAAAAATTCTTTGCCCAAATACTCACCTAGCAAATTAGTAGAAAAAAGCTTTTAAAATAGCTATCTTATCCTGGTCTTCAGAAGTCTGGGTTTCTCAGGGTGTTCCTCAGGTGAATTTTATTGGAAGCGTGAGTCCATAAAAGTGAATTATTAAATCAGCTGTTAATATTGATATTAATATAGGTGTTAAAATTGTGAATAATAGCAGTGGTATTCCCATGTAATGACAGGACTTCAGTAATGGGGACTTTAAGGAAAAATGTAAATACTAGGAGATTTTGCATTAAAATCCCAAGAGTTATTTATATTCCTACAAATCCGCAGTGCCTTAGCCTGCGTGTTCATGGTCCTAGTCAGGTACAGGCTCTTCTGCACGTGGGGTCGGTGCTCCAACAAGCTGCTACTCTCTTCTCTGTGTATTCAGGCTTTCTCTCGTCCAGTCCCAGCAGCTCGAGCCTGGCTCTCCAGCACAAGGCTGGGAAGCAGCGTCAGCTTATTTTTCCCAGCTGCTGCCTAACAGAGGAGCAGATTTTCTCAAGCCTGCAGCATAATAAGGGGTTTCAGTTATTTTCTGCCAGTCTTGCAACAGTCTGGGATCGGACTCCCATTAGACTGGGTGTTGTACATATTTTAAAAGAACAATCCATGCCTCTAGCAACATACATTTTTCCTGTGTAGACAGAGGGATGCAGAAAACAAACAAGGAGAGCAGAAGGTGGCGGTGAACACAAAAAGGGCAGACGATGGAGAAGGCGGGGAGCCAGCTCTGTACAGGGGCTGGGCAGGATTTGCAGCTGGAGAAGGTTATCCGGAGTGGTGAAGAATCAAGTTGTCCTGAATAGATGGTGGACCAGATGCTGTGAAAGTACAGGGTAGACACAAATGGAGGACAAACCCCAAAGCACCAGTCTCAGGTTGGACTGAAAATAGCTCCTTCCTAACAAGAGCGGATGAGAATACCAGTAGAAAGCTTCCAGTTAGTAAGAATGTCAGGAAGGATGGGGCAGAGTGTTTGGAGAATGATTTTTTTTTTCCCTCACAATGACATGTTTTGAAAGCCGATTTAAAACAAACCCTAAGTGTTCTCAATGATGGGAGGGATCTTTTATTTTATTTTTTGGACAGGGTGATAGGAGAAGGGGATGGAATGTGTGATATATATCGATAGCAGCTCACAGGAAAGAAGCATCCAAGACTCGAAAGACTGGCCACACCAGGCATGTTTTTATCAATGAGTTATTTGAATATTTACATTTTAAAAGAAGAGTTTTATTTGTTTCCTCTGCACACCAAGGACTTCTTGGCCAGTCTAAACTGTAAAGTTTCCTAATGTAAGTAATTGCTCTGCTGCCTTGTGTCATGAATGAGGGAGAAGGGTGCACTGAAGGAGAAAAGACAAGCCTGAAAAGGGACAACAGAGGTGGGCACGGTCAGCTTTCCCCCCCTGTTGCCGTCCCCGTTACCAAAGGTTGGTCTCACGCGTACCTGTGCACGTCCTAGGGTGGGATGCTGGGATTTTAGCATTTTTATGTCAGTTCACCAGTTTTGGAAAATTGTGTAACGGCTGAGGGAGGAGAAGGCTGGCTCAGAGCATCTTTCCGTGGCATTATACAGCAGGTACCTGGTTCCCACCTGGCAGCAGCTGCTCCTGTTTTTCCTTCTTTTTTTAAACCTGCTTGTGGAAACCAGCTGTGGTTTGAAACCAACCGCTTTCAAACATCAGCCTTCAGGCTCAAGTATCTAAGGCTTTGTGAGTCTGGTGTCTCTCTCACGATTATTGTTGCAGGGCTAACAACGCTTGTAAAAGTTGCGATTCAGAAACTGTTCCTATAGCATGTATAATGAAATCACGCTGAGATTGATTGCTCTCACTGTAAATGTGGGGATGTAGGGCTTTTTTTTTTTTTACCAGGAGCTGGGACCTTTCTGCACTCCTAGACTTGCAGGTCTGGAGCTGTCAGCGGTACTCTGGAAGCTTACTGGAAAATCTGCATGGGCTGCTGTTGAAGATGCTTTAGAGGAATGAGAGATCTTAGTGACTTCAGTTAATTTGGTGAATAGTTAATGAATGGCGTGAAATGAGCTGAGGGCTGGAAGATCACACATAAGTTCCCATTTCTGATGTAACTTTCAAATAACCATATGCGAAGTAATGATGCATTATTGAAAAAAACCCTGAAATTTCTAGGGCAAACTCTTCCTGAAGTGCGGCTGGGGAAGATGATGCTCATTTATCTCTATGGGAGTCCCTGAGACCTTCCTCCAGCTTTGATCCCTCTATGGCCCGCAGACGGGGGCACTGTGGACCCCCCCCAAGCCGTGGCTGCCCTTGAGCTCCCAGCCCGAGCCTGGGGGACTGCGGGCTTGGCCCCGGTCGCTCACAGGGTTCCGGCGTGACCTTGTCAGGCAGCCCGCGGAGGATATTTCTGCCACTTTCTGCAGTGACGGAGGGTCCCGTCCCGCCGTCCCGCTGCCCGAGGCGCTCCCTTCCCCCGGGGTCTCCCTCAGGCCGGGCTGAGGCAGACAGCGGGGGGCCTGCCCGGGTCTGGGGAGGGAGAGGCTCCCCCCGGCCCCGCCACCGCCCCG
>NW_010127167.1:0-500 GCF_000699245.1 Pterocles gutturalis | reverse complement strand
AGGTCACATACACCCAGCGCTGGGCTGTCCGCACGCCTGTCTGTGCCCCCAGCCCTTCGGCAAGGGGCTGACCCTGGGGGACAGGAGAGCTGTCCCCTCGCGCACCCCCAGCATCTTTGCCGGTAGCAGGGAGCGTGCAGCAGCCCGGCCAGCGCCCTGACGAGGGGTGAGCTTTACTCCTGAGCTGCAAGTGTTGTCCAAGCAAAAGCTTTGGTTTATATATATTTTTGTTGAATTGTGTGTAAATTTCCAGAAGTTTTGTCTGATACTTGCAAGGTTTTTTTTTATATATGTGACAATAAAGTACAAAGTTCAAAGCTGGGTTCTGAGTTTGCTCCCGCTAGCAGCGGCCCTGCTGGGACGGGGAGGACAGCGTGTGTCACCCGTCCCCGCTCGATTTCAAGGTTCCCTTCTCCAGGAACAAGTTCCCCAAGGCCGGGTGGCACTGTGTGCACTCCCACCTTTACGTTTGCTCCCACAGCAGCAGGACTGTCACCCAG
>NW_010127166.1:412-1131 GCF_000699245.1 Pterocles gutturalis | reverse complement strand
CTTGCCGAGCACAAGGAAAAGCAGTTCACTTTCTAGCACGCTACTCACAATCTACACCTCGCAGCCACCTACAAGGATCTGTCAACATAGCTGAGTCCTGCTGCCAAGCCCCGCTCCGCTTTTGCAGTGAGGGCTAGGTGTAATTTTTAAGCTTCCAGGTGAATTCCCAGCACAGATCAGCCGTGGGATGATGCCAGGGAAGCACATGCCCTCACTTGACAGCAGATCTTCTCCCACGGCATGGGCACAATTCTCAAGATCTTGCTGCTGAGCATGCACGTCCCTCTCAAATCCAGGAGCAGTCCTACAGAGCGAAGCAGTTTGCTTTCCCAACTTCCCAGTGCTGCCATGAGAGCCGAGCGCCTTCGCCACGATGGAACCTGGGGGCCAGGGTCTGCTGTTACCCCCCCAAACCTCTTTCACCTTCCCAGGCCCTGCTCCTTCATGCTCCAGTGGGAAAAGCTGCTTCTGTCCTTTCCCCACTTTCATCCAGGAGGAGCCGCAGCAACGCTGGCTCAGGCAGAATGTCTTTGGAAAAGCAAAGCAAGAGGCAGCCAGGACTCGGGGGCTGTGGCGGTGTTGGGAACGGAGGGCTCTGGAAGCGACGGCCGAGGTTTTGCTGCAATAAGGGATAAATCCTGCACTTTTCCTCTGCTTCAGGCACGATGCTTCCACCCTCTGCTCCTCAGGCCCTCGTCAGAAGGTGCAAAGCAAGCAAG
>NW_010127166.1:0-397 GCF_000699245.1 Pterocles gutturalis | reverse complement strand
CCCGCCTCTCCGTCCTGCCTGCCAAAAACAAACCCCGAGATCCCCACCTCTCCACTCTGCCCCTCGACCCATTCGCATCCCACCCCGCCTTCGGCACTCGCAAGTTTTAGGGAATGATTGGAATAAAGCAGCTTGCAGTATGTTCCACACAAATCGTTCTTTCCTTCTGCATACGTAGTATTTAAAAGAACCCAGCACAAGCCCAGGTGGGGGTTGAACGTCTCTTAAAGCATTTGTATATTTTCATCGGGAAATCCTCCGCTTCTCCCCTTTTGCTGACACTGGGAAAGTTAATCCAGTGCTTGTATTTACATGGCTGCATAAAATTTTCCCTGACTACTTCTTAAAAAAAAAACCTTAAAAAACAAGTGATATATATATATATGTATAATATTTA
>NW_010127165.1:0-6659 GCF_000699245.1 Pterocles gutturalis | reverse complement strand
CACCTCCCGCCCTGCTCCAGCCCGGGTTCGTGTGAGGAGGGGGAGCTCACCCGACCCCCGGTGTGTGCAGGTAGAAGTGGGTTAGCTTTACACTCTCTTCCATTCTGGGGAGGGGCTCTTGCACCCCATCTTCCTTGTTTCTCATCTTCTTAACAGCTGTGTTTTCTCTCCTGATGGGTTCATGCTTCTCCTGGCTCTGTGGGCTGGTGGTGTGAGGACGAGGGATGCAGCCAGACACCTCAGAAGAGAAGCTGGGATGATGGATGGGGCCCCTTCCAAATCTTGAGTCAGGCCAAAGGAGGGCTGGCTAGCACAGGAAGGGAACAAGTGGGTGGCTATGTGTAGGGCTTTACTTCCATGTTGTCTTTCCCCATCTCCTTCCCCAGTGCACCCTCACTGGTGGTTGGGGGGGGTAGGGCAGCCGTGTCATGGTCACAGCTACAGAATTCACTGACAATAACATTTTGACAGCAATCATAGGTTACTTGAGGACATGGCAGTGAATGAACCGTTCTCTCTGTTAACCTTCTCTACCTAGTCCTTCTTCACACCTGATTGGTGTGCTTGCTGGGAATTGGAAGTCAGGGGAGGGCTTTGCTATTGGGCTGGCTTATGTTGCATTTTAAAACAAAAAAGAAAGCTCTTTGTTTGCTGTTGTTGCTGAAGAAGATTACAGGAGGAAAGTGAACTGGTAGAAACCCTTGTGCAAGAAACTGGATGCCGAAAGGGACCTGGTGCGTGCACCTCTGAGCCTGATGGCAAGGATCTGAACTGTGTGATGTGAAATAGATTTAAAAATATGTGCTGAAATGCTGCAGTGCTGTTGAATGCCACCTGGGAGCTGCTCAGGGTGAACCTGGTTTGAAGCTTCTCTCTTACAGGTGTCTTAACATGAGGGACATGGAGATGCACAGCCCTCTTGATTGTGTTCAAAGGAACACACAGCCTTATGGAATGGAAGCTTTTGGTTTGGTGTGGAGTAATGTAAGAGGAAACTCAGGAGGGCCAGCTTGCTTCGTCTGTAGCTAATTGGTCCCTTATCATCTCAAATTGAGTAAATACTGAATGCTTATAATACAGCAGCAGATCAAGGCTATAGCCTCTGGGGTGGTGGTGGCTTGTGCAGGGGCCGTCCTGGCGTGGAAGCAGCTGGTTTTTTCAAGGAGAGAAATTGGAGCTGGATGTGTGTGAAGGGAAGGGAGGGGGAGGATGTGCAGGCCTGGAGGAGCAGTGCTTGCCATTGAAACAGAGCCCTTCACAACAAACAGCAGCGACTCAGCCTTCTGAGGCTTTTATTTTTTATTTTTATTTTTTTTAATATTTACTGTGCCCTTTTGGCAATTCACTCGGTTATATCATGTTCTCTAGTGGAATCTGAGTTTGGATTCCTACCTGACTGACTCAGTATTTATACCTGGGCCTGATCTCTCTGTGGTGGTTTGACCAAACTTGTTTAAAGAACTTATTTTTAACGTTACACTAGGTAACTTGAAAGCAAGAAAGGCTAGATCACTTTGCAGCATTAATGATGTTTTGGGGCTTCTGGAGGGTTACATGGAGAAACTGGATTAACTGGTGTAAACCAATTTTGATGCATAGTCTAGAAAATGAGCCAGCTTTTGTGTTTATAACCTCAACAATCTTGGTACCTTAAAGGAGGGAGGGAGGAGTGGGAATTGGGCAAGCTCTGTTCTGCTTTGTTCTAGTTGCAGTTTTATCAGTGTATTGATTAAGGAAAAAAGTATTTATGGTAAATAAAAAAGAAATGGAAATTCAGAAATTTAGGCTGTTTCACTTATGTTGTTTTGGCCATTCCTCAAAAAAGCTTCTGGGTCTATGACTTGACCATTCAAGGGGACCTTAGGGTTACAGACTTGCCACTAAAATCTAAGGAAGCTAAGGGAAAACCTGACAAAAAAATCTTGTCTGCTATCAGAAGCTATGATTGTTAATTTCTTTTTTCCTTCTACCAATTTTTAAGTTACAGTTTTAGAAGTGGATTTTTGATGTTTTATGGACTTCCATGGACTTTTATTTTGTGTGATGCTTTCCTCATAGGATGCCATTTTTTGTTATTTTTTGTATTTGTTGCTGGTGTTCCCCTAGTGACACTGATCATAGCAGAATTGTATGCTGATTAATAGTGCTTGAGAAATTTGTGTTTCATAGACTATTAATACTCTGTTAATAATTAGTATCAATACTAATTACTCTCAATAGTAATGTTTACTTGACATTTCAGTAATGTTTAGTACCAGTACTTGGAACAGGTTCTTCTTGAAAGAACAGGAATACAAATTCATGTATTTTATTAATATTTTTACTTATCTTTGTCTCTTATTTGGTTAAAGCACATGAGCAGGACTCTGAAGACCTGTGTTCTGCACGTGGGTTTGCAACAGCCTCGTATGACCTTGGTAAAAGAGAAGCCAAGTGACTTGTCCCCTTTGTAAGATGACAGATTAAAGAAAATCGGTGTTGTGTTTGGTACATCAAAACTGTTGAATGGAAGGCACTAGAGGAAACAAGTAATATTGTCTTCAATGTTGTTATTCTGCTGGAGCTTTTAGTTGAATTTTGTTTTTTTTCTGATACAGTCTGCTTGTTTGTAGCCCACTGTGTCCTCTTTGCTTTTCAGAGAAAACCTAGTTTGGACTTGTACTGTTTTTCATGTGACTTCCCTAAACAGGTTATGTTCATTAAAGTGAGAGCTGAGATAAAAGGTTCTGAAGCGGCTCCTTTTCAATTGCTTAAGCTTCATATTTTACAAAAATCATTCATAGAGTGTCTCCATTTTGCTCAGACATGAAAGTCCACACTCATTAATTTTGTCCATCTAAACTGGGAGTTTGTTGAAATTCCCCGTCCACCTGTGGCTCCTGCAGTTCATTTCACAGGTATGGTACGTTCAGCCCTTTTCCCCCCCACTACTTTTCAGTACTGCAGAGAGTAAACAGTGACTAAAGACAGATAGATTAGAGGTGATACAGTCTGATGCCCAGGATCTGATGACTTGCTCAGCTTGCTTTTACTACATCAGAACTATTTTGCTGAGAATATTGTTTCATTTCTGTTCTCTCCAGACTGCAAAACTTCTAAGATATGTGTACAGCTTTGCGCGGTTCCCTTGGATGGAGTTGTTTCTACTCTCAGTTCTCTTTAAATTATTATTATTTTTTTAAATCTTTGTGAAAGCTGCAAGATACTGTGGCTTCTTTCGAAGGTAAACTTGTCAAGCCTTTCTGGTGTCCTTAGCCAGCTTCTTAAATCAGTCTTCCAACAGATGAGCTTGGAGGAGTGTAGCATTTTGCATTAAAAACAACGAAACATTTCCCATATTGAAAGAGCTTTGATCTTTCTCAAGATTTAATGTTTGCCCAAAGTCGTACTCCTGTGGTGAACTTTATGGTTTTGTTTTTCTGCTTTATCATACAGGAAACACAGAAGATGCGGGTTCAATGGAGTTTGTATTACAGAATCACTTAGTATTTGAATCCTAAGTTAAATGAAGAAAACGCAAATACTCTCTTAACCCCCAGATTTGAATCAGTGTGTTGCATTTTTTTTTTAACCTGGTTTAATGGGGAGACAAAAATATTGTCGTTGTCTGTTAGGCAGCCCTGTGGTTGAAGGTGTAAAATTTGAATTCAGTAGCTATGACCATGTTCCTAAATATTTTTGATGGTTAGATGTACAGAGGGGGAGTCTTTTTGCATTTTACTGTGTGTGGCATAGATTTGATCTAGAACATGTTAGTTGTGTTTGTTATGACTAAAATATTGTTCCCAGGAGTAGGAAGATGCTTTAGAGATGATACTGAGATTGCTTTTGAGCAAAGAAAACAAAATAACTTTTTTTTACTCTATTTGTTTTGTTAAATATTTTTAGAATAGTGAATATAACAATGTAGAATGAAGCATATGTCTTCTGAAAGCTTTTTTGTTTTGTCTGTTTGGTTTTAAATGTTAACTGAATCGTGGCTATTTTATGGTGAACACTTGGCCAATATCTCATGTTATCACATTGTCCATGTTTCCCTGTATTTGAAGGCTATTAGTGATTTTTTTTTTTTCCTTTCTGCATCTACATAATTCCTTGATTTTCAAACTTACATTTGTCTTAGGTGCAGTTTCAGCAACATGAATCTGAAATAAATCCTGCTGCCAAACCCCACTCTACTGTTGGGCTGTACATAATGTGTTGTGTTTGAGAAAAAAAAAGCATACTTTTTTGATGGGTTGTACCCCACGGGACAGGTGTCTTCTGTTACTGGGATTTTATCTCAGCTTTCAGTCACACGTTCTTCGGATCGCTGACTGGTGATTTGTTTTGAGACTGAAATAAGAGGGACCTAAGTTAGTGATGTTAACTTTGGGTGACTAAATGTGATGAGGGGGAGCAGTACTGAACTTCCTGATTTTGTGCTTCACTTTCTTTTATTAGCCACTGAATGAATTTCTGAGTGTTTTGAACATTGGGTGAGTGCCAAGGGGTAGCTGTCTGACAATCAGTTTAGAGAAAGTTTGAGATAGTGTTATGAGCCTGGTAAAGGCAAGTTAATGAGTATTCAAAAGTGGGGTTTTTTTCCAGTGTTTGAGAAAATCTTGTAGCTTCTGATACGTGTCCTCAGTTTGGTGAGTTTCTTTGCCCCTTATTGATGTCCAGATAGCAACCATGCCCAGCAATTTTTCTTTGCGTCCTAGGAAAAGACACATTATCTTTCTTGAATAGTTCTCTCTTATGACTGCAAATATAAAACTCCTTGCAACTTTATACCTGTACTTCAGTTTTCATTGTTTACTATTTTATCTGTTGATGTAGTAGTGTATGTTGCTGGATTTAAAGTCCCAGTGGCTTTTTGCCCTGTCTGATTTCATTGAAGATAGACATTTACTTGATTTTCTTTATATGACTGTCTGAGCAGAAATGCTAGAGCTTAGGAGTTATCCTTAATGGAGCTTGTGGGGCACTTTTGGTAATAGCTTTTCTGTTATGGGACTTTTTACTTTGCTTAATCACAGACTGGCTGATATTGTCAGGGACATTTGGAGGTCATTTTGTCTTCCTGTGCTCAACCAGGACCACCTACAGCAGGTTGCCCAGGACCGTGTCTGGACATCTTTTGAATATCTCCAAGGATGGAGATGCAACCACCTCAGTGCACAGCCTGTGCCAGTGCTCAGTCACCCTCACAGTAAAAAAGCATTTCTTGGTGTTCAGACAGAGCCTTCCGTGTTCTAGTTTGTACCCATTGCCTCTGGTCTTGTCACTGGGCATCGCTGAAAAGAGCCTGTCTCTGTCTGTACACCTTCTTTTCAGGTATTTGTATACATTGATGAGATACCCCAGCCTGGTGCCCGCCTGACCCACCCCAAAGCTTTCTTCTCTCGGTTGAACTACTTGACATAGTCAAATCTGTAGTCCTTCAGGCAAACTCAAGGCCATATGTTCTTACATGCCTTTGAGAAGGAGGTGGATTAAGGATTGAATTTAGTAGGGGTAACAGTAATTCATGACTCTTGATAGGTGGAGAGGTGGTTGGGTTTGGTATATGTGTTTAGAGAAGGTGCTGTGAAAATGTAATAAGATGCATAGTTCAAATAATTTCTGTGCTTGCAAATAAGGAGTAATTGGCTGTCTTGGATCTAGCTGAACTGAAGACTATAATTCACCAGTTCCGGGAGGGAAGAAACAGGTCAAACGTTTGATTGTCTGATAGTGATAAAATTGCCCAAGTCCTGACTAGGAATTGTGTGGATTGTAAATGGTGTTTTAATATACATATAGCGTTTACTAGAGGTGAGTCTGAGTTCTTATCGTACTTCTGCATATTGAGCAGTTCATTTTATGGAGCTATGTGCATGAAAATTATTTTTAAAAGTACTTTTTAATGAGAGTAAAACCAAAGCTTTGCAGAATTACAGGAGTCCTGGTAAATTAGAAGTTAATTGGATGAGCCTATTTTTCATATTCTTACAAATCCAGCCCTCTTCCCCTGAATCCTGAATTGTGGGCAAAGGTTAAAATAAAGTTAAATGGTTAAAATTACTTCACAGTTAGGAATATTGAATCTGGGAAGTGCTGGGATTGCTCTTTTAGTGTAGTCCTCTGAAATGAAACATCAGTGAGACTTAGTTTCTGCTAGAAAACCTGCCTCAAATATTTATATGACTTATCTCCCTTGCTGATCCTGTCAATTGCTAGAAGTGCTTTTGAGTACTTCAGTCGTGGGAGGAAGAGAAGTGAAAATGTATAACTTTTATATTTCTTCTCAATATACAAATTCATTAAAATAACTGATCAACAGAAGGCATCCTAAGCATTTCCCTGGTGTGACAGGTTAGCCCTTGGCTGGGGGCCCAAACCACACCCCTGCTCACACAATTCCTGCCCCCAGCCGAGGATAGGGGAGAGAGTTAAAGGGGTAGATGGAAAAAAGGACTCGTGGATTGAGATAAGGACAATTTAATAACTGAACTACAGTAATATTGAAAATAATACTATATACAAATATACAAATGAGTGATACAGACTGATGCTGCCCCCCCTACCGGATGACCAAAGGCTCAACCTGTTCCCGACTAATGATCCCGGAGAAGGGAGAGTCAATCCTGGAACTACTCTCACGACTCCCCCAGGCGGGGGGTGCACCGTTCCCG
>NW_010127164.1:0-270 GCF_000699245.1 Pterocles gutturalis | reverse complement strand
TTTGCCCCCCCCCCCCCCCACCCCCACCAAATGCTTCTGGTTACTGAAGGAAATCTGTTGTTTTTAGAGTGTTTCTTCAGAGGTCCCTTCTGTGTTTCTTGATGAGGCTCTTACCGTGCTCTGTCAATTAATGGGCAAATAAATATTGTTTCCACACTTAAATTTTCCTGCCTCTGTCTCACCATCTTCTTTCTGTAATGGTGCTCTTCTCTCCAGAAAAGATGTCTTTGTAGTTGTAGTTACAGGACTCTAGCCTCCTAGGCCCTTCAC
>NW_010127163.1:1383-1847 GCF_000699245.1 Pterocles gutturalis | reverse complement strand
CCCTTTACCTTCAAGTACCCTGTCCCACAAGATTCAACAAGATAATTACATAAAACATAATATCCTTTAATATTTACCGACTTGCGCTGCATGCTCTGACTCACGTTCGCAGCTAGCTCACTAGCTGGATTCACCAGGATGATTTACGTTCTTTTTTAAATTCTCATTTAAATCGTACAGGGAAAGGCACTACCTGGAAAAATTCAAATCAGGGAGTGGCAGCCCCAGGCTGGGAAACACTGCAACTGCCAACGTTCCCCAGGTTCCATTTGCTGGATATTTAATTTAACTCGGATTTATTTTTCAGGGTGCAGACCACCCTTGGACATTCATCACCTCTCCTGGGGATACCTGAGCCCTGGGATGGGTTTGCCAGCTGCATCCCAAATACAAGGGATATCCCATACCCTAAATCCCACACCCTATACTAAAAGCAGGTGGGATATCCCTCTTCTCTCTGCTTC
>NW_010127163.1:0-1352 GCF_000699245.1 Pterocles gutturalis | reverse complement strand
TTCCCTGCTAAACACCCAGCTAATGGATGGAGATGGATCCAGCCACATTAACGCCCTTTTTCCCCACCATTGTGGGATGTGACCAAGGTCATGGCGCAGAACAGTGGCAGAGATGGAGGGTTCAACCTGCTGGGTTTCTCCTGCATCTCCTGCTCCAAAAAGAGCTTCTCAGCTCCCAGTCTTTCTGGGACAAACGGCAACTCTTGATCAACACATGAATTCCAGCAAGACACATTTTGTTTATGGTTTGGTTCTTTTTTTTCTTTTTTTTTTTTTTTGGTGAGCAAAAGGCAAAGGCACACACAGACAAAAATGTTTAAATAATAATCAAAAGGGTGTCTTCTTCTGTGTTTCCTCCCTCTCCCTGCCAAAATTTTTCATCTTCACTGACTTTCTGCTCCGCCACCAATGCGCCCGACCAACAGAACTGTCTGCTTCACATCATCCCAACGGCCCCGGAGAGCCCCAGCAAACGCTCACACCTGGGGAAAACGGGGGAAAAACCAGCTCTTCTCCCAGCTCCTGGCTTTGTAGCCTGGAATGGGGCAAAGAGTTAGTAAAAGAGGGGTGTTTATATCTATTTCTATATAAATATTGTAAATATATTTTATGTATTTAGACGAGAGGAACTGGGATGGCTCAGCCCCCTCAAGTGCACAGAAAATAAATATTTATTGTATCCTTATCGAATGCTGAAGAGACAGCATTTGCCAGGGACTCTCCTGCTTTGCTTTCGCTGTGAAAAAAAAAATTAAATTCAGGTTTTTCCTCCTGGGATCCATCTCACCTCACTCCCCATATATAGGATGCTCCAAGCCCAGCACAGCCAGAACCATGGAGAAATGGGTGCAAAACTGGGGGAACTGGGTCTGCTGGGCAGCATCGCCTCCGCACAGCCCAGCTTGGAAAACAAAAGCTGGGTTTTGCTTTTTTTTTCTGCTCTGGATCGAGGATTTTTGGCAAAAGGGGCTGACCCCTCACCCAGCGCTGGGGCTTGCCAGGCAGCTCTAATCAGTCCCAGCAGCGGCGAGGACAATGCGTGTCTTGGCCGCGGCCCGTCGGTGACTTCAGCCCGGGCTTGTCAGCGGGAGGTTTTTGCTCTTTATTGCTATCAGATGCTTTTCGTGAGTTTGCTTAGAGCTGGAGCCCCAGCTAAGACGAGAGGCGCCCGTCGGGGTGAGAACCCGAGAAAGACCTCATCTTGCCCCAAAATATCCCTCCAGCAGCTCCCATCCCTGCAACCCTATTGGAGTGGAGAAGCGAGATAAATTGGGATTAATGTGAGTTAAACCCCTTACCCCCTTCCACTGGGAAAACACAAATATTTTAAATATATATATTTTAAAAAAAAA
>NW_010127162.1:0-28406 GCF_000699245.1 Pterocles gutturalis | reverse complement strand
CGAGCGGCTATGTGGTGTTTGGCTGCCAATCAAGATCAAAACTACAACAACTAGACCTTTTTCTTCTTTACCAAATGCAAGTGTCAACAAAGCCCCTTTAAAGAATGAGCTTTCTGTAAATACTGAGAGACACAGTTTGAAGTACTGAGCTATGCAGCCATAGGGGATCAGACAATACACAGTGTATGGTGAAGGTCCTGGCCTGCACTCTCAGGTTTCATGAGGTGGAGAGGGGAATTGTGTAGGCTGTTGATAAAGACAGGAAAGAGTAAAAGGGCAATAAGGATGTATCCCAGGCTGTACAGTGGAAAGCAGTGATGAGGGGATGTTTTAGTTGACTGTAACTGCTTCGAGCAGTTGTGCTGCAACATGGGGCTTGCTGAACCTGCAGCTGCATGGTACTAGTAAAGCTGTGCTGGTTGGGGAGGTTGTGCTGTCATTGTACGATTCACTATACTGGGCAGGCATGCTGGCTTCCCTGAAGTAGCTCAGTGGATACCTTCCTGCAGTCTTTCCTGGCTAGATGTGTTGGGAAAATCAGCTATAGATATGACCTAAGACTTATTTGGGCTCTAGAAAAAGCACAAAGGCCACATGTGTTTCAAGAAAACACGATTTCATGTGCATTCCTTATTTATTTAACTTAGATTGCAACTACATGCCTCATATAGTCAAGTTTATCCGTAAAAGGAAAAAATCTGAAAGGGCTCCAGATAACTGCAGAGGCAAGTTTAGTTTGAGATTCTGAAAATGCTTTGTGATATTTTCCTGAATAGGAAATAATCTATTTGTTTCTTTTATTTTATTGGGATTTTGATGGGTGATAAAGCCATTGTTATTTAGATTAATGGGAAATGGACTCCCGGGCAAGCCATGGCGGAGGCTTGGGCTATGGCAGGTCAGTTTACAGAAGCCGAGCAGGCAGCTGGATGGCCGGACTGGCCTGCCCGAGCCGTGCCCTGCCCGGGGCTGTACCAACCCATTGTTTTGTGCCCCCTCTTAAATATGTTATTTGCAGAGGCTTCGATTGGCTCAGCCCTGGCCTGGGGCAGGTTCGTCCTGAGCTGGGACACTTACTTCAACCAGTTTCTTACAAAAAGGCTATGTGATAGTGGTGCCACTTCCCCCACCCCTTTACCAAATGCTTGGGGGGGGAGGGGGGTGACTCGTTAAGAGTAATTTAAAAAAGGAGCCACCACTGTAACCCCTCCCTTGCCGCGAGCAGCAGACTGGAAGCCAGGGGAACTCTTGGCAGTTGCTTCAGGAGCCATTACACCCCTCCCTGCTACCAGACAAACCCCCCACACAAAACCATAACACCGAGTATCAGTCGAGAGAACAATAGTATCTGTTTTGGTTGCCTAACTGTGAAAAGAGTATATTTTTTAGGATTTAAACCCTAAATGGCATATTAAATGTTAAAAGCTTTGGTAACTATGGCAAAAGAAAAAAAAATGTGGATTTATGTTTTTATGTGACTCTCGCTGTACAGCGATAAACTATAAATATTTAGTTTGGAAATTTTCAGCCAAACATGTTTATAAAATCTCTTGGTTTTGCAATTTGTTTCCACAATGCAAATCAGTTGCAGACCTGTTTTAAGTAACTAGTTAAACAGTGTTTATGTCTTCCTTCTGATACTGAAGGAAGAAGTCATCATTGTTTGATGAATATGTCTTTAAGTCATATATTTTAGTTATGTGGGGAAGATAATGCCAAGGATGTCTAATGTTAGCATTTTTCATTATATCACTTCCTATAACTATTACAATACCATGAGCTCAGATGTCTTCAGTCAGACCCCCAAAGAAGCCTTTAAATTCTAAGATTAAAAATACTCTTGGAGCAATTCTTTAGCACCATCTGTTTTTTGAATAGCAGTTTGGCTGCATATGAAATCTTTTATCTTTGGCCCTGAGGATTCAGAACTTTTTAAAGAAAGCTAAAAAAGATTCTCCCACGTTTACATGAACCTAGTATCTGGGGTCCAAAAAGAAGTTTTGTTAGATTAGCCATGAAATGTCAGTAATACTAAAAATGTTAGTGGTCAGTATTTCTGCTTATAAATTTTGGAATGTAAATTTTTCATAGCAGTAGACAAGATCAAGATGTACAGTCTCAAACTTTACTGAATTAGCAATATGGCCTATGTTATTCACTAACATTAATAGAGAAATATACCTGTAAAAATGTGTTAATGAAGTACACTCATCATCAGTCTCCTTGAGTGGAGAGATTAGCTATTCAGAGAATACATTGTTCCTCTCATACAGGTTTGTTATGCTGTTAAAAAAAAAAATTGTGCTCATTTGTCTTCTGTAAAAGTAAATCACTTCCCTGTGCATCAACAGCATCTAATAAGCTGCATGTAAACAGGTGAATAATCCTTTATTCTAGGCAAGAGTCAGTGAAAAAAAATTTCAGTTATGCTGTTTCACACGCATAAAGGTATAAAACTAGTATAGACATTGCTATATATGTTTCTGGAAAGTTAGTACTGAAAGATTCCACAGACTGACCTCCTGAAAGGTCAGTATAATATCTAAAGTAAGATCTTTAAAAAGTGGGAAGTGTGGGAGTAAATATATAGGTTACAGGTGTATTAAATGACTTCACTTCCAAATTTAAGAAAGTTCTTCAGTAAGGTTGTGACCCATAAACTTCTTGTAAAACATTGTAAATTAAACTTACTTCTTAAATGTTTAATAGATATAACATTAATATTGGTTTGTGTCTTTGGAGATTCATAGCTCTATAATTACCTGAAATAACCATGGCAACATAGTAAATTTTCTGTGGACACTAGTTACTCACTAATGGTTGCTGTAGTTACAAAGAAATACTATAATAAAAACCCATAAATTATTTGTTATCCTTTGACTTCAATACAATAATTATTGTAATGCAGAGCTGACAGACTCAGGAATTTCAAGCAGTTTTCCTTGCTGCAGCACATCAGACTTCTCAGTAACTGCTTTGTAGTGTACTCTCTCTTTTTGGCACAAGGTAACAATTTAATGAATGACGTAGTATTTGTTGTGAATTGTATTGGACTGTTTTGCATTCTAGAAACATCAAACAATATGACATGACAAGATCATGAGGCTGAAATAACATTACCTTGGATACTCTGGAAAACCTAAAGCTCTGGTTCAGACAGTGCCATGCCTGCTTGATGTCTCTCTCCAAATTATTTTGTGAGAATTGAAGTGTGACTTGAAGCTCTGTGTGTACATGTGTGCATGGTTGTGTGAGTTAGTTAGTTTTCGATGTAGACTGTACAAAAAAAATCTAGCTACAAAATTGGTTATGAAGCTGGGTTAGAGAAGAAAATGACATTTATGTTTCAGGTGTCTGTTAACTAAGTGTTAATGGACCAATGTCTGTGTCAGAATGACAATCCCAATGGGAAAGAATTAAGGGTGCAGATGTGTCTTGTTTGAGAAATCTTAAATTACGTGTGTGCTTTTAGAACATCTTCATAGTTCATGGTTTTTGGCTGTGGCTTTGTATGTTGGTCTGGTTTTTGGTTTTGTTTTGGGTTGGGTTTTTTATTTTTTTTTTTTTCTAATCATCTGCACTTTGGTTAAGGCTTAGATGGCAAATTGTTTAGTTCCTTAATTGTCTTTGTAATCCATTATTTCAGCTATGACTATGTGACAACATTTTTCTTTTTTGTTTGTTCATTTTTATTCTAGCAATATATTATTTCTGGAAAAAGAATGAAAGTTTCAACATGAAATGCCACAATCATTGTGTGTCAGTCTTCACATGATGGATCACATTTTGGTATCCAAGAACTGTGACAATGGTTTAGGTTACCTGAGGGAGTGACTATTACCCTTCCACTCTGATTCCAAACTTTATACTTAAAACCATCATGGTGAAAAAGAAGCTGATGACAGAAGCTGTGTCAAAGCCCAGCCACCAACTACAGTACCGTTAGTGACCTTAGTGCAGAGTAACTCAGTGTAAAGCCCTATTTTGCTGAACAGAGAGCTCATCAGGTGGAGACTTCAAGAGAAGAGCCTGGAGGCAGAAGAGCAGAATCACAAATGAAAGCTCTGCTGGAGTTGTGACAGAAATCCCTGCTCTGGGGGTGATGCCTGCTAGCAGGACCATTTACTCTTTTTCCCATTTTGATGCCATTTTAGCAATTACTCAGAAAGCAGTAGTTACCTTTCCTCACCAGGATGCTACCTTGCTCCCTAGAGAGCTATCACCTGTGGCAAAGCACTTTTATTTGCCTCCCATCAGTCTCAGGAATCTATTAGTACAGAAGAGCTGCTTGAGAAGCTGAACAAACTCCCAAAACTTCTGTGCAACAGCAGCTGGAAGTATACATGGCTCTTTAGATATTCCCTTTCTCTGCAGACTTCCCTTGCAGTTTAACTAGTTCCTGAACATCACAGTCTCTGTGTTGATTCTTGTAGTAACGTGTGGCTCTCTTTGATCTGCTTCCTTGTATGAGCCCCACCTCATTTGGGCAGGGCTTTCACTTAGCTCCACATCTTTCTCTCACGAGCTTCAGTACCAGAGCTATTGTTCTGGAGTGGAAGGGAAGAAATCTTTCTTTCTGAGACTGTACAGGACCCTGCGAGTTGCAGATACTCACTAAAGTTTCTTTATCTGAAACACTTTTTCCTAGTGCTTTTTGACTTCCACAGAGACTTTTGAAGTCCACAGAGACTTTTGAAGTCCACAGAGGTGTGCATGTGTTTGCTTGGCACGTTTTCATTCTGGCCTGAAGTAGATGCTCAGACTGGAGTCTGAAGTGGAAGAGCTGTAACTCACCCTTCCCATAGTCAGTAAGTGCAAGCTGATGAGAAAAGTCTGGTATCCTGTGAAAGACACTCTGCCAACTGTCAGCTTGATAGGCTCTTACCTAAAACGTTTCAGCGTGCCGAAAGTGAGACACAGAGTAGAAACTATGCTGCAAGTGTACCTTTTAGTAACTCTGAGCAGAAGTGCTTATTCCAGAGGAAAAAAAGTGAATAACTAAAGCAAAAAAAGGATGAGCCTTATAAAAACAGAATTTCACATTAAACTTTGGTCAGAACTCTTTGAAAGATTAAAATAATTGAGAGAGAAAAAAATATCTGTACTTGTTTCTATTGTAATAGGACCACTTCTGTAGAATCATGTATTAACATTATGCCAGGAAGGGAACACGGTTTTTTCTCATATAATTCACAGTATCCTAGGTAGGACCTATCTAGATAGGACTTGATGAAAAAGGCAGGTGACCTCAGTGGAAATACTGTATATTCAGTGACAGAGGTCAGTAGTGCTGAAATAAGTACATCTTTCTGGGACTAATAAAACAAACACCACCACCAAAAGGAAGAGGAGGATGAAGTGCCACGTCACCCTCCCCAAATGTCACAAAGCAGGAAAAAAGGAAAAGGTAGAATAAGGAGGATCCTCACTATCTCATGAAGCATTGGAGACTGGCTACTGCTGAAGACAGATGCAGGCAGGGTGCACCCAAGCTCTTTGTGACGTAATTCTCACATATGTCTTAGTGTGTCCTTCTTATATACTGTGAGATAAAGGATTGCCAGATTTATGGTCAGGTGGGAATTATTCTGTGCCAGGAAAATATTAATCAGAGTTTTAGGTAACAAAGAACTCCTAATGCAGAAGTTCTTGAACACTCCTGGATGTCCTCAATCTCTTCTGATCTCTTCCAATGGCACTGTATAGCTACAGCTTCTTGGAAATATTTTTTTGCCTGTAAAATCATGAGAATGGAAACAAATTATATGAAGACCTTTTTAAACTGGGCATCTATTGTATGATTGTGTTGCTGGGAACTCAGGATGATTGCAATTCTGTAGAGAAATGAACATGTACTTGAAATGCATTCATTTTGGCAATACTGAAACAAATGACTCGCAGTTGTATTCATGGTAAAGATTCCTCACACTTTCACTCACACTTCCCAGCATATGTGTAAGCTACCTTATTTTCTTATTTTCTTGTGGAAAATCATAACCATGAACCCTTCTCAAAAAGATTACGAGTAATGTGCTTGCTATTATTGGTGCTGCAAAATACATTTAAAAAGAAAAAATACCCAACATTTCTAAAAAATATGAATGTATACATTATAACATTAAAAAGAACATTTTCCACCCAAGAACATTTTATACTATCCAGTCTATATTATCACGCAAACAAAACTTTATGCGTTTCTTTATACATTTGTATAGTTGTTATCCCCAAAACCTTACCACCCTCTTATAAGTTCATTTTCCAGTACAAGATGTTAGAACTTACTATGTAATGTCATACTACCTTGTTACTATTTTAGTATGTTACTAGAGTAACATTTATCTTGCAGTTGTGTTTTATGTTATGTCTTGATTTTTAAGGGATTGAGTTATGTGTTCCCATTGTATACAACATTTTTTCCCAGAGTCTGTTGGGTTTTTATGACTTACTGGGTTCTTCAGCTGCAGAACTGAACCAATCTTCTCTGGTACACAATGTGTGCCACAGAGTTGAAGATGAAACCTGTCTCTAGGGATTTTCCGAGTATGGAATAAAAACATGCTGGATTCTGCCAAGTATGCTGGTAGCACTGAGTTTTTTTGTCTATGTGTAGGGAATGGCAAGCTTTTTCTCACTCTCCACCTCCTTTCTTCCCCTTAAGTCCCCCTCCCTATCTACTCTGATGTCATTGTGTGGACAAGGCTGTCCCTTTTCCAGAGGTGAAAGGAACAAAGCTAAGGTGGCAGGGGAGGTCCAAAGGGGCTCGTTTGCTGTTCCTCAGTAGTTCCTACCCCTTCAGAACCTCCTTCTTCACACTCCTTTTCTAGGACTGACTGGATGTTTCTGCCAATGTACTTATACTGGATGTTTCTGCCACGGTGCTAATACCTGCCTTGCTTTAGCACCTACCTGTGAAGAAGCTCCTCTACATTTCCTTCTCCTCCCAGTTAACCCTGCAGTAGGGAAAACCATTCACATAGCATTGCCCCACCTCCAGGAGGAGAGATGAAAGTAGAGGCATAGCCTCACTGTCCAGAGAACGAGATCAGCCCAGGCTGGGAAATACAAAACTTCCTTCACAATACTATGTCACCGTAGCAGGTCTAGTGTCTAGATATTTTAATTCTATATCTGGCAAAATATGAAGTTTAAACCATGATGCAGTTGTATTACAGGTATACTTATCATCTGTTAGTAGACTCTAGGATACAAACAAAAATTTCACCAATGTAGTACATTGTCTGACAGTGGCCAACAGCAGATTTTTGGGGAGACAATGTATGGAACAAATAAAATGCAGAAGAAGTATATTCTGCTGTATATTATTCTTGCAAGTAGTAGCTGAAGGACTGCGTGAACCAGAGTTGCCTCTAGATTACTGCTTTTGATAACCACTGATGGACATATTAATGAATGATGGGGAAAATTGCTTTTTAATATACCTATATTGTTGGCTGCAACAGCTCACACTCATCTTCAAATTTTGTTCATTTTAGGGTAAGTTTTATGTTTGCTGTGACAAGAAGTCCTAATACATTCTGTAAGGAAAAAAAGTACTACTTGTTATTTGTTATTTTAAATACCATGTGCTCATTCTGCTCGTCCTGACTGATGTTCTCATACAGGGTTGGAATGAACTGTTCCTTTCACAGAAGTACACATTTTTAATTATTCACTGTGCTGAGGACCAAGACATCAAATAAATTACACTCTTCTCTGCAGAATCACAACTAAAGTTCTTGTCTATCGGCTTAAATATGATGAAGTTGTACTGCCTGACCTGGAACTGATTTATATCAGTCTGTTTTAATGCTAAATTCTTTACTTTCTCTGTGAGCCTTGCAGTGGATACCACCGTAACTTATATCATGTATTCTGTAAATCTGTATATAATTCATTTACCATAGCACTCTCAGTTTCCCTTTGGTTCTATTTTGTGCATTCATACATGAACAACCAGAATCTGCCCCACGGTAAACAAGATAAATTGCCTAAACATGGGCATCAAATGCAATTTCAGATACCCCAGGGTATGCATCTGGCCTCCAGCTGCTGCTGCTTTGGAAAGGCACGTGTTCTTTGTCACATGCATATTCTGCATATCTGTGTGGATGTCTCCAGTATCTTAGGATATTTAAAATGTCAGTAAGCATCTATGTTTACAGCAACTGGATGCAATCCTGTTTTATTATCCCAGTCTTGAACTGAGATATGTAGGATAAACATAAAGAGGAGTCTTTTAGATTTTGAATATGTGTAAGATAATAATAATTTGTTATTTTTAGCAACTGCATTGCTCATTGTTTGAAAATGTCTCCTGTATGAAGATTGAGCAGGTAATGGTTTGATTTATCACAAACCTTACATAGTTTGGTACAGTGGGTATTCCTTCTCTGTATGCCATCCTAACACTCAGAAATTAACTTTTATTAGTCTGATTAGTTGTTTATAATTCTCTGTTGTGTTTTTTGTTTTGGGTGTTTTTTTTTTTTTTATTACATATTTTAACAGCTTATATTTACTCTTTCCACTGATTCATTTTCAACCTTCTATGTAATTTCTCTCATTGAAATATCAGTGACAAATTTCTTCTTTAGTTTTACAGATGCATTGTTCTTCACTGGGAACTCTCAGTACTGAAAGTTCAAATGCTTACTCTCCCTCTTTCTACTTTAGTGAGAACGATTTAATTACTGTACATCTTTGTAGTACTGTTTTATTTTAACAGCTAATTAAAATGAAATGCTAATTAAAAAAAAAAATCAGAACTCCCAACTCTAGCACTTGAAACTAATTGTATAAATTAATGAAACAAGGGTTGATCCTATAAATCTGAGGAGCCTTCCAGTAAAGCCAGATTCTAATGGTGCATTGTGGAGCTTTTGTTACACAACAGTTAACTGTATTATAGTGTACAATAAACTGCTTGACTTCAGTTTACCTAAACATACCCTCGAATCCATGCTGACTGCATTAGGATTCATAACAGATAAAACAGACCATGTGGAGCAACTCAAAGGCAGAAGACTTAACTTAAGTAATTTTCATTTCAGTTTGAAAAATTAAATTAGTACTAAAGTCCACTGAAATCAGATGAAATACCAGATTTGTATCTGGTATCAAAATTTGTAATGGAATCAGCTTCATTAGAGTTGGAATATCTGTAAATGGCAGTTGCAAGACTTATCACAACAACCACTTTTCTACAGTTTTGTCAAGGCTCTGAAGTAGCAGTGCCTCATATAATAAATTTTTATTAAAGGTTTTAATATAAGAAAAATCCAAGGCTGTTGTTTTAATTTAACAGATTTTAAAATTTATTTTAAATAAGGCTCAACAATATTCTTAATTTAGGATCCATTACAGATTAATCACTTTAGTATGCATTTTGGCCACTACACATGAACTTGTCACTCCACTTCTTTTCCACCACTTGAGATGTACAGAGAACAACTTCAGTGGAAGGCATCTGGGCAAGTGTACTCCATAACCTCACAGGGAACTGGGATTACAGTTTGTCTTAGGAGCAAGGATGTTTTAGATTCATGTGAAATGAAACTTGATAGAGCAGGCACATGTAGGACAAGGTAACTGCTGAGCACCATCTTAAGAATATCAAGGTACATGTTTAAGGATTTCTTCAGAAGAATGTGAATTTTCAAGTTCAGTGCACAAATGACCTTTCATAAACCAGTTACTTGTCAGAAAGAGTCTTCCTTGACATCAGTGTAAGGCATTAAAAATTCAACAGGATCCATGACATCCTTCAGTCTGAATTACAAACCTCATGCATTTTACTTTTTTTCTTCTCTAAATAACATTTCTGTCTAGTTTAAGCTGCATTTAGAAGGTTCATAAACAGCTGAGGTCACAGACACATTGCTTCAGCAATGTTTAGCTGATGTGCAAGTTTAACATCCAGAGTTGTTTAATGCTGCTGGCTGTAAACTGGGAAGGAGGAAGGAAAATTTCTTTCAGTACCATATTAATACTTTATGTCAACAATAAGTAAATGCGTCCTTAGGGTTAATAAAATGTAACTTATTTTTTTATGCTGTGGATATGGATTGTCTTCAAATGAATGGTAACAAAACTATTCTACAAAGCCTCGTTCTATAGGGCTTATAGAAGATTATTTGTTTAGTCTGATTTTGGAGTGATTTTGAAGCAGGATCTATATATCAGCTATTCAGTGTTTAAAAAAATCTAAAGGACTTGTTATGTAATACAGCAAAGACTCTGAAGCTTTTAGGTGACCACATCATACTTACATTATATATGGCTGTTAAAAGGATGTCCATTAGCAAACAAATGCTGATGTATATGAATTGAAAAGCTCAGGACACCAGTTCAGGTGAAAAATCCAGTATTTCTTTGTCTGTATTTTGAACCACATCATTGGACATAGCCACAGCTCTGCTGTCAGGACACTGTAACTGCTTCATGCTGTGATGTCTTTGAAGGAGTCAAAGAATGGATGGAACTCTGTCTCCACATGTTTCTCACTGTATCTCGTCCCTTTTGCTCCTGGTTAAATAGTTCTTGTAAAGAAAAATTAATACTTTCACTCTGTGCTAGCCATGAGACTGAACTGCTGGTCTTTCCTTTACAGACCAAGGACATTAAATTAGCTGCATTTCCCTATTTCCATTTACCTTTTTAACTGCGAGAGCATGATTTCAAAACAAGTCTGGAAAACTTTTGAATAATGCTTCACTGTGAAATTTGAAATTTTCCTTCCACTTATCAGTCTCAGTTATACACCAGAAAAGAAAAAATGAAACAACAAAAAAGGCAAAACAAAACAAAACAAAAAACCCCAAACAAAACAAAAACTAAAACAGCAAAAAAATATTTTTAAAAGTATTCTGCAATTGCTCAGCAAAGAGAGACTTCAGAAGCAGATCTCAGAATAAGTTAGTAACTATGTTTATGTATTAAAATAAAAAAAAAAGAAAAAAAAGACTGGCACAAAGGAAAGATGAAGACAATGAAGGCTCACACATGATTTTTCACAGTTAGCTAAGCTTATTATGTATTCTTAAAATTCTACAATGAGCTTCTGTTTTAGGCATCCAAAATATATTAAAAATTTAGTTAAAATGGTGACAGATTGAATAAAATTACCTGAGTCAATCATGGATTAAAATTATGCATGGCGACATAGCCACATAGAGGAAAAAAAAATGTGAAAAGGCCCAAAGGCACAGTTCCCTCTCTGCTCCTTAGTTACCTTGTGAAAGATTGCTGACAAATTATGAAAAAAAAAAAAAATCCAAAATAAATTAGTGAGAATATTTTAAAAATCGTGGGCTGCTTTATATTCTCCGAGGTGGTCTACACAAGCATTACAGGGATATTTTTCCTAAGCAAAAGTAACATTCTCTAAGATAAATACCCTATCCAAAGCTATGCAGTGTGGTTTCCCCAAATCTTTTTATCTAAACTGGAATTTATATAACCTGGGCTCACTACCTCAGGTCAGTGCTGTATTCTGCATTACTTTCTCTCCACAGTGTGCTGCATTTTGGTTTGGCAGCCAGTCCTCAATAACCATTAAGGGGAGCGAATAAACACTCAGTGTCTTGAACTAGAACTAAGATGCAATTCCCTGTAACGGTGATGGTATAGTATAAGCATACACAGCAGTACAGTACCAAGTATCAAGAGTGCTCAGTGATGCATATCTGCTTGTCAACAAAAGAGGCATTTGTACAACTCATTGGCATTTGTTACAGTGTTATATACCAAATCTAGCGGTGCCAACACCAATGTTATTATTTACTGTCAGCTACAATGTTTCTCCACATGGTTTAACTATCTGCTCTCTATACAGTGTTAATCAGCTTATCTACACAAGTATTCACTTTAATTTGATGGACTATCCAACAAAGTATATTTTCTTAGAAAACCTTTTCAACTTGTGGACTACCCATTCAAGGATGAACTGTTCCTCTGGATCATCCATCAGGGTATATTTTTCTTCAGATGAAATTAACCGTTTTTAAAGAACACATTAATCTTTGGAGATTTGTTTACATACTTGAGGCCTCTTGTTTCATTCTGTCTTGACACTTTCAAGGCTTCTGCTACCATCTTGCACTGATTATTTTGGGAACCATTGGTAAAATACCCAGTTTTTCTTCAAATTTCTTTAAGATTTGCTTTCCTGGTTATGTAGCTAGTGGTTTATTAGCACAATCTAGCCATGCATACCTCCTTATTTTAGGTAAACAAAGCAACAATGAACAAAAAGACACACATAAGTCATAAGACATAAGATACAGACAGATGAAAATAATAGTCTACTACTGCTTGCTAATGGTATCTACTAGTTACAGCAGCATTGCTAGAACATAATTGAATTTACTTGACAACAGGCACTGTGACTGTTATTGTATGTTCTAAAATTTGCTATTCAAGAGAGGGATAGTGTGTTCTTCACAGTGTTTGGAGGTCTGCACCTTCTGTTACTTATTCTAGCTTTTAACAAGCTTGCTTTTATTAACTTGGCAAAGGTTGTTTTTGACTTCTGCTGTATGAGAAAGATCTTGTTGGGCTCGGAGTGTCAGCTTATGCTACGTCCCTGCCGACTGAGGTGCACAGCAGGAGATGCTGTTCTGCTCTAGCTGAGAACACCACTACATCATAGAGCAAGATGGTTCTGGCCTGTTCTATAGTCTGTCTCTTTGTACATAGTATTTCTAAAACCAGCAATAGATTATAAGCTTACACTGTTACTGCTGAGCATAAGAATGTCTGAAGTTCCCATTGGTTTTAAGAGATACAAAGAAAATTTTGTATCTGTTGGTAAAATATATCTGTTCTTTCCATGAGCTCTTCAAATGCTGCTGAGTGGAAAGATGAATTCCATCATTACTTGAGAATAATATTTTGAAGGCTACCTCCATACCTATATACCAACAACATCTGAGTATGTTTTTATTGGGTGGAAGAAATTTATTGGATCAACCCACTATTTGAGCAGCAAAGAAGAATTTAATTGCTTGGAAGACTGTAGACTGGCATTTCTCTTGCCCTTCGTTCTGTCAAATGAATTGGGAGCAAAGCATGAGCATCTTTCTAAAATTTTGTGTTGAGTGTCTTGTATCTTCATGGGGCCTTAAGTCTTTATCACACATAATTTTCTGATACTTCTCTTCCGTCGTTACTCACATCTAATTTTTGCAGCCAGACTTTTGGTGGCAGAACTGTGAAATTGGCACAGTAGTTAATGTGCCACTTATCACTCTTAAAGCACTGTTTCTTTCACTGGATATTGGTTTTGCATGAAAGATGCTATACAAAACAAGAGAACAAAATATTTTACAGGAGACAGAAAGACAGAGATATAAGAAGTACTTATGCTGAAATTCTGGGATATGTAGATTGCTCTCCCCACTTCTACTGGTTAGCTTCTGCTTGATATTTCAAGGATTTTTTTTGTAATTCTCTGGAAACCACTCACATTGGACTTAATGCCTCTAGGTGGTACATTAACAAGTCTGATACTGTAGGAAATCACTATGAACTGGAGATTATCCTTTTCTTGGTTGTTCATATGAAGAAACGTGAAAATATTGAGGGGTGGGTTTTGTCGGGATTTGGGTTTTTTCCCCGGTAAACATAGATTTCATTCTCCAGTCACTGAAATAGAAATTTAACATTCCTTAATTTGTCTTCAGTGGTCCTCCGCTATAAATATGATTCACTTATATGTACAGATTTGGGGGATGGTAAAAATTACATTCTTTGTGTAGTTTTTGAAAAAGTTTTTGCAGGAGTGCAGATCCTTGATGTCACCTTGAGGGAATTAATCAAAATGTGTCCTAATTTGGCTGTCCTGGTTGCCAGGGTAGATGTGTGGTTTTCAATCTTTGAACATTTTGTTGATCGAAGTAAGAACAGAGTGTCGATTTATAACTTTTGACAGCTTCAGCAATGGCCCTTTCTGTCAGACAGTGTCATGTATAGAGGAGCGAGCAACAAGCCCAGCTGCTATCCTTAATTTATTTTGATAAAACACTTTTACACAGGTGGTCAGTGCTAGAAACTGATCACATTAACTGTGACCAGATTTAAGCACTTGCATCTCAAGGTCTTTTAAGAGCATTGGCTCCTAAGTTGATAATATTGATTTTATTTTCATATTTAACAGGGAAATTATTTATGAATTTAATTACAAGATTGCTATTTTGTGCCTACTGCACTAAAGTGAAATTTTGCCCTGCTGTGGGTCAAAAGGAATTTCCCCATTTCTCTTTTATCAAAGAAATTCCTAATGTTCTGTAATACACACACAAAAAAATCCCTAACCAACCAACCAACCAACCAAAAAGATTGCGAAATATTATCTCTTTAAATTGTTTAAATTAACTCGTTGATGTGGTAGATTTTGTGATGATGGTAATTACACACATTTTCTCTTTTGTGAGGTTTTTGGATTTATTACCATACTAGCCTTGTATTACAAAGAACCTGCTTGACGTCTAATTAGTATTTTTCCTCCAAAATATATTTTCTGGAAAATCACTTTAAAAGTATTTATCCTACTTGCTTTTTAATTTTTTTTTAAATTTTTTTTTTTTTTTTACAGGGAGTGCTGGAACACCTGTTATCTTCAATGAAAATGGAGATGCTCCTGGACGCTATGATATTTTTCAGTATCAAATCACTAACAAGAGCACAGAATACAAAGTAATTGGTCAGTGGACTAACCAACTTCATCTAAATGTAAGTTTTATTTTGATTGTGATGCTGGCATTAGAGAATACTCATTTGAATTATTACGTTATTTCAAAACACTTCAAAAATGTTGATGATTGCTTGTCTGTCAGTTGGCAGAAGAAAGCTCTTCTATTCTCTTCCTGAGAAGACAGCAAAAGATAGCACAATAACCTGAACCAAATTCTTTATATTTTAAAGTAGGTTGGGCTGTGTATTTACCTGCTCCTTTAAATGATATTTTAGGATCATTATATATCTGATGTTCCTCAGACTGATTATTAAGTCAGGCAGGGAAATAACAACTCATCCTTCAAAAGGGTGTGTCAGACAAAACCATAGGTACATATATATTGCCCACATTTTTCAAATAATGTAGGGGGATAGAAATGTATTTAGAAAGAGACAAGTTTGGACTTTAAGAACTTTTGATTTAGTTGAAACACTGTAATGATTAACTACTGCAACAGAAATATTTATTGAATATAAATGGAGAATTTAGTGTTTTTCTATATAGTTAACTAAGATTAACTATGTTAACTAGCAGAAGAAACAAAAGACAAAACAAGTTACTCATGCTTGGGAAGTGTTTCTAACTGCTGCCTTAGTGTGTTCTTCAAGTTTTGTGGTAGTTAAGCCCCATTTGTGCACAAAATTATATTTGTTTTGAAAATCACCATCCCAATGAGATTCAGAGAATATAATATGCAATATTTGTGTGACTAAGCATCAAGCCACAGTTGTAACTAGAGAAGTTGTTGTGTCCAAGGCACTCCTTTCTGTCAAAAGATGTCTCCATGTAAGGAGAGTTACAGTCATGCAGAATGAAGTTAACCTGTTTCCTTGTTAGCTCTGCAATATTTTCAGGGTTTACTTGAGGTATGTTAGCCATTTGAATAGCTCTGCAAATGCAAAATATCAAGTGTTGTTTTGCTAAGGGCTGATGAGAGAGCAAGTGTGAACTGGTGACTAGATTCACCAAAGTGAGTTTATTCAGTGACTTTAATTAAACCACAAAAAGCAGGTTTTAAACATCTCTGGTTTTCCATGTGAGGGGTTCCTGAAGAAGAGTAACGAAGACAGTGTAATAAATATTAACAATTTGTTCTCCTGTTGAGACTACTTTACCATAAATATCTGAGTGCTACCCACAGTGACATATATGATGACTCTCTATTTTCAGCCACAGCTGTTAAACCAATTTACCATATCTACCATTTAATATCTATAACTACTTGGCCAAGTAGTTTAATTCTTCACCTGAATAAATAAAAAAAACCAAAACAACTAAACTACAACTGGAAACTGTGTAGCAGATTGTGTGGCAGTGTTATCTCCCTTCACTAGCCTTATATCTCTCTGTTGAAAGGCATGTAAGGAAAAAAATGGTTAAACAATTTTAAAGTTAATACTAATTAGTAATTTCCAGAAAAACACTAGAGTTAGACCCTTATCATAACTTTCATGGCATACAATCCCGATCTTCCTAATTGCTACAGTTTTCTGAAAATTTAGTGTTTACTAAGTGAGCTGAAAAACTGATGCACACATTTTGCACAAATGCTAGTGCTAACAGTAGTTACATAGTAGCAGCTAAAAGCTGCCTTAGAATTAGCTTCAATTTTAATTAATTCCAATCTGCCTTTTTCTATCATCCCTCCCCCCTGACTGCTATTTTTTTCATTAAGCCTGTCATTTCTCTGTCCCATTATTTCTGCCTGGTTTATGTGAAGTCCAGGAAGTTCTCTGAAATATTATTAGATTGGCTGCTTCTCAGACTACAAAACCAGGCCATGCTAACCACATTGACCACAAAGCTAACAGGAAAGAATTTATCTAAGGAAACCCCTTGTGAACTGTGGTTAAGAATGGATGTGTTAGGATGTTCTTTGGCTCATTTTTCATCTTTTTCATCTTCGTGAGTTCATGTGTTGGACACAACTGGTTGTTCAAAATCGTGGGCAAGCTCTGTATAGCATGTGGAATCATGGAGATGCAAACGGGCTGACACATGGCTCTGCAGTGGGTGTTTCTGCTCCCAGCCTTGTGCCGTGGCCCTGGTCTCATCCCACCACCCCCTGCTCTGCTGCACCCCCCTGCTCACACTGCCCAGGGGGCAAGCAGGTACACAGTGCTCCATCCCCCCATGCGTGGTGCAACTGTATTGATTCAGCTAGGAGATGCACTCACGTGTCTTAACTTACTCATCTTTAAAGCCTGGAGGATTTCTAAAGGGAAGACTGGTTTTTATTTCTTTAAATTTGTCAGGGCTTGAGATGCTGGATAATCGTCTCTATTCGTGTCGGGAGGCACTGGCATAGTAGCAATGAAGAAGGAAGTCATAACAGCAGTGATATGTTAATTTCCGCCTGTTTCTATATTCACTAAGTGTGTGTTTATGGGAGTTAGGCCACATGATGATCTGCTGTGGCAAAGCTGTTGCCTCCTCTGACTAGACAAAATGTACTAAACCCAAATAATTTTTGTGAATGATTGTCGATACTCAACATTTGATTGCAAATTAAGTAGTGCTTTTGATTGCCAATGGAACAGAGGGAACACAGTTGATGTTTTCATCAGTTTCAGTGAAAACCTCTACATTTACTGATGGCGAAACACTATTAAGATGACAGTGCACTTTTTACTCTGCTGTTCTACAATGGAGATGCTTTTGATATATAATACTTTTTTTCACTGTATCTTTCTTTGTCCTGTGGTTTCCTCTTAATGAAGACACATGTAATTATGATTTTCAATGAATCTCTGACAGCTAGAAATCCTCTATAGATACTTCTACTCCTTTTTTTACAGATATTTCTACTTCAAATTGTGTGGTAACCTGTTACAGCTATGACTGTGTTTATGATTGTGTTCATTTATACAGCTGGTATTGTGCTTCAGAAAATTTGTAGTTTTTATTAATTTATTTATTTTCTATGCCAGAAAAATAAATCATAAAATACCAGGTCTGCAGTACAGTTCAGTCTTTGCAACAGTTAATGTAACCAAGATTAGAACACGTCTTGCATCTAAATAATTGAATCAAAAGGTTGTCTTTTTTCTTTCTTATTTCCCCCCCACTCCTCCCCTCCCGGCTTCCTTTTTGTTTTCCTTTTCCTTAAGATACTCTTTGATATTTTCTCTGTCGCGTTTTGGCTATGGGTCTCTGTTGTGTGGTCTATGTCTCCTCACCCTGTGGCCAGCCCTGGTCCTGTCTCTGACCCCAGCCCTCAAGATTCAGGATTCCTCTGCTGGGGTCTCAGGTTCCTCAAAAGTTCTGCTGACTCTGCAGGGTCCTTGTGGTCAAACTTCAGCCCTGTTCCTCTCCTGGTGCATTGCTGGCTTTCCCTTTGGGCAGAGAGTGCTGACTCTGGCTAGGTAAATACTGTATAATGCTCCCTGAGGGGCTTTTTGTCAGCAGGCTTCACCAGCTGCAGAGACCCTTTGGGCTGCGATGCTGGTTCCTCCCTGTAGTCTTCAGTAACTTTAATACTCTCCTTTGGGCAGAATGACCTTTCTGATTTCCTCTGAAGCAGCTATAGCTTCCAGATATAGGAACTTCATGATTACTGATCAGTGCTACTCTACTCTTGCAATTCTTACAAAACAAATCCATGAATGACAAAGCTGAGAGATACAGTAGAGAAGTTAAATTTAAAAAGAATAATGATCTTAAAAATGTGAACTTTTTTTTGTGATTCTTGAGTTTGAATAAGGTATCTCAGTCTTTGACAGATGTAAGGCAACTCTGAAAGCAGATATTTAAAAAGATCAAACTGTAATCTCAAAGAACCTGATTGTCTTCTACACATTTATCACTTTACGTGGTTCTAACAACAATGTAAATTTACACCCCTTTTAAACTCCTTATACTCAATAATGTTGCCTGACTTTAAATGATCTCAATGTACTGGAAATAACCAGACCCTAAAATTTTTTACTAGTAACTTTTAAGGAAAAAATAATTATTTTAGAAATTTTGATCATTTACTATACATTAACTGTCAGGGTTTTCTGGTTTTGCTTACCTCCTTTTCCTTTCTTTGTCAATAGAAGATAACTTATTTTTCGGGAAACTCTGATAGTTAAATCCTTTCTCCAAGAAAAATATTCTGGTTTTCATAATGAATAAAAATCCAGGAAAAGATAGTTGTTTCTGCAAAAATTATGTTTTATTCATATTGCAACAGTATTTTGCATACCAGGCCACACGTAAAAGTTCCCTACAAATGTGTGGATTTAGCAAATATGAGCTCTCAACCATGTAATCTCTGTGGGAGGAAAGTTGTTAAAAACAAGCTTGCTTTTCCTGGCACTTATGACTTGAAATCAAATTCCTTTTATGATTAATAATGAATTCTGTCTTAGAAACTGTGTTCTGTATCACATGTGTTGCAATAAGGGCTAGATCAAGATGCTGACTGATGGCTTTTGTCAGTGACAGTACACGGAAATTGTCCCAGTCCTAAAGTTTTAAAAACAAATTTCTCAGTTTCCTTTCCTTAGATACCCATCCAGCTTGTCCTGGTTAATTTCTAAGGGACTTTTTTCTCCTCTTTAAAAATGTTCTATTTTGAAACCTAAATGCCAGGTAGAAACGGAAAGTTGAAATGTTTAAGAATTTTGATATTTAATATTTAGACTTTTTGAAAAAAAATCTAGTTTAAAGCATTCTCAGATTTCATTTCAAGCTTGTACATTGTTTATGTCCAACAAGATCTGTGTTTACAGATCCTTATCTGAAAAAATATGTAGATCCAAATCCATATTATTCCAAGTTTGTAATTTTGATTGATGGGACTTCAGGCAGACAATTATTGGTGCTTTCACAATCAGGTATTTAGCTGATGCGGTTAAAAAGCTTGAGTGGACATACATTTATGTGATATTATTCCTTAAGGAAAAAAACAAAGCATATCAAAACACTGTACATTTCGAGTTAAAATAGTGACATTTTTAAGACAGAATTCACCTGTGTTTGTTTTGTGTTTTTCTTCACGCGAGCACAAGAGTTCTGCTGAAAGGCAAGAGAAATTTTACAATAACAGATTTTTAACATTTTCTTAGAAATAATAGGATACATAAGCTTTCAGATTGATTTCAGCTTTCAGAGTGTATGCACTGAGGATGTAAATGACTCAAGGACATCTATTTTTCTGTAGTGGTCCTGATTTATGACTAAGAAAACCATAAATTAAAATTACACATAGTGATGAACTATCAGAGAGACAGCCATAATCATCCTCAGCCTTAAGCACAGTGTTTGGTGAACTAGTAAAAATTGGAAACCCCACATTGGCAATGAGCTTCCCTTCAGGCAGCCAAATCAGAAGAGGATTTTAATCAGTATTTGATTTCTCTTCTTTTCTAGGTCTCCTGTAAATTATGTATTTAATCCTGAAGGAAACTATCAACACTGACATTAGTCAATTCTTTTCAGAAGAAACAGTTTCAAAATGCATTAGTTCCCTTTCTTGTGACGTGGTAAAAGAAAATTCTTCAAGAAGCTTCTGATGTTTTCTCTAACTGCAGCAAATAAGTTTGAAGCTTTGCTGTAGGTGCCTATAGTTCATTAAAGAAGCCAGATAGCCTATTTTTTTCCTGTGGTATCTATTATATAATTGATAGGTGTTTTCAAATTGCTGAAACTAAGCCCTATGTTTAACGAAGGAACACACTACAGTGAAATACACAACAGGAGCACTTAGTGCTGTATCTGATTATAACTGTAAACAAAATATGACAACCATACTGCCTGCAGGGTATTCTTCTGCCCATATGTAGTAGGGCAGTAGCATTCATACTTACACTTCAACCACATTATCTGAGTGAAAATTATTGATGTGAAGTTAAAAATAAAATTCAACGAGACAAGCGAAAATGTTTTATGTTCTTCTATTCTTCTTTTCAAAACTATACTGCTGTCTTCCTTTATTCTACACAAGGCTGAGAGTACAGACAATTATGGTTTTCAGAAGACTATTTAGGTTTTACAAAGCTAGTCCTGATCTTAGCACTGGTCAATAAGTATGACTCAGAATTTATTCTTTATTGTCAGAGTCTGAGGTCAATATGAAAATAGTAGTCACTAAGGACAAATTTTAGACTGAAAAGATCGGTCAACAGTAGGCTACAGTGGATGCAGACTGTAAATGAAACAACAAAATACACAAAACATGGAACAAAATTGGGATTTTATTATTTTGTAAGGTTGCAGATTGTATTATTCACAAAATAAATGCTTTGAGGTAGGGGGGAAATAAGATGAATACAGATGCTGAAAAAGAATTAAATGATTTTGAGATGTGCCTGTAGTAGAGCAGATGCTGTTTCAGACGTGACTGAAAATCAGAACAGCACTTGTATTCAAGAACCAATGACCTCAGAAGAACCCAAGAACAATGATAACTTGTCTTCCTTCTGAAGCTTTTTGCTTTGTTGGTCCTAATAGTCTCTTAGTCTCTTTTTTTTTTTTCTTTTTTTTTTTTCCTCTCCTCAAAATGAAACTGATTTTCTAGAGAAAAAATGAAAATGTAAAAAAGAGAGCTCCTAAGAAAATATCCTGAACTTGGATAACCATTTATTCTTCATTAGAATGATACCAGATTGCCGATGAAACAGCCTCTGCTTGAGAGTTAGGATGAACAGGGATTTTTTCCCATTTTGTCAGGGTGAGTAAAAATGAGGTTTCTCAAATGAAGCATGGGGTTGCAGTTGCACAGTTGACTGTGAATTTGTCACATGATTCTTGAGTAGGTGGTAGATATTTTGCAGGGTTTTTTTTGTGATCATCCTCCGTAAGAAGTATTATGATTAGAACGAACTGTTCTTTAAATAGTCATAGCCAACAGGACTATGGAATATTCTTGTTTAAAAAAAAAAACAAACAAAAAAACAAAACAAACCCCTTAAAACAAAATGGAAAGAAAGCCTTGCAATGTATGACAAATAAAATAAATTACTTGTGTTTGAAAATATTCTTTTCTCTTTCACAAGAAAAAGTGTGCAGTTATAGAGCAATGAAAAATCAGGAGCTTTCACGTGTATTTCTGGAGAGTTTTGCATTCACTTACGTGACTTCAGAGCAGGGTTAGCTGTTCCCCCGATATCAGCTAATGTTGTGACTTTTAGCATGGAACAACAGCTACTGGGCATAGCAGGTAGTTTGGATTGTACGTGGCTGGCAGCAATCTGCAGTGAATTGCTTTGTGAGGTACCAGTGTGAAACATGGAGTATCAGCATGTTTCTTCCCCAGTCTCTTCCATCTTTTTCCTCTCCCCACAGAAATTTATATGTGTATTATAATCTGAAGATTGAGCTGCCCTTTAAAAGCTAAATGTTCATGCTTAAAAGCAAAAATGGTAGATTAAATGACTTGAATTATTGTCCATTTTTGTTACGGAATGGAAGTTTACTACTAAACTAAAAATCATTAAATGGAAAATGAAAGAAACATTTGGTGGCAATGATATGATGAAAGAGAATAATTAGCAGTTAGCAGTACATTGATAAATGATTATTTTTTCTGTTTGCTGCAATTTCTCTTCATCTTGTAGTAGTATTAATTTAATTTCTTTAAGATAGTAATCTAATATTTATTCAGGACTTTTCATGCTGATAAATCCCCAAACATTTTTTTTAAATTATTTAAAGACAGAGAATTAATTATTTTCCCCATTTCCAAAATGGCATCACTGGGTTTAGTGGTGATATTGTGATAGTACAGCTTAAGGAAGGGAATGAAGAACGCGTAGCTAATCTCATTGTAACTTCAGCTCACAGTAAACAGATTTAGCATTGAGGTGGACAATAGGGTTTGCCAGGAACAAATGGATGAAATAGGGAGGTTTGCAGTAATGTTTCCAGTAACTCCATTAATTGTTATGGAAGGCATAGGCATAAAGCTAAGAAATGGCTTTGGAATGGTTAACTGAGATTTGTATGGCCAGAGGCTATTGCAGCAAGGAATTCCAATACTTGTGAGGTAATCCATCCGTTCTCTTCTGGAGTCCTATGACCTCATTAGCAGAATGTGACTTCATTGAAAAAAGTAGAGTAGCTAGAAAGACTCCAGCTGCAAGCAATTATAATGATCGGACATCTAAAGGTATGTCTGTAGGGAACGGTTGAGCAAACTAGGATTGTTTAGTCTGGAGAAGACAGAACTGAGGGGAGTTATGTTAATCTATTTCAATACAGGAAAGATTATTCAGGGAAAGAACAAACTGTTAGTCATAGTTAATTTGGCTATCAGAAGTAGTGGATTTGAATTCTATGATTCTATGATTCTAATTACAGTAAGAGAGATTTAATGCAGACATGCTGGAAGGGTCTAATGATGAGGGTAATTAATCACTGGACTGCATTGCCTGGGAGCCTGGGCAATCTCCAGCGCTATGGGCTGGTTTGAGCAGGTGAGCTGTACAGACTGATTTTGCACAGGTGATTCAGAAGTGGGGTTATAGGAGTACTCCTAAGATCTCCTTCAGCCATAATTTCTTAAATTTTCTGGCTTTTGTTAGTTTGCTTTGTTTGATTTGCGGGTGGTGGCCTCAAAGGTAGATTTCCTGTATGCCTTGAGCAAATGCTGGGAGGGATACAAGCAACTGGACTTCTATACTCTAAGTTTCCTGAGTGAATGCAAGACCGTGTACATCTTTAACAAGAGCTTCAGAAGAATGTTATGTCAGATTTATTAGTTTATAAACTTGGTTACTTAGGATCTTCTTTTGCTTCAGGTCATGCCTCACATTAGTAGGTAAGGATAGCTTTTCCACTAATGCTTGGAAAGCTTTCCATTCACATATAGGAGTTCAGATTAGACTGTTGTTTTTTTTTTGTTTTGTTTTGGTTTTTTTTGGTTTTTTTTTTACATTAGAGCTGCTTAATACATCCCAAAATGATTTATGTTCCTTTAAGCCTATGTGGAAAACAGTTTACTATTATGACGGTGGCTTCTTTTACTTAGTTTTTTTTTTTTCCCTACCATTTCTCAGAGAATTGTTTTCCCTGTAACCAAAAGCAATACAGCAACTCTACCCATGACAATATTTAAAATGCATAATTAATTAGCCATAAAATGGTAAAAGTACTTTCATCAGCAGTTCTTATTTACTTTGTTCTTATAAATATAAAAAAATGGTTTCTTAAATAGGTATTCTGTAAAACTGCAAAAGCCAGTCTAAAGAATTTAGCTGTCATGAGAATACATTGAAACTCTTCTATTTATCTGGCCTAGTTATGATCTTAGTTTTTTAATTGTGCTCAAAATATTTAGTACCTCATTTCTGCCCTAGCACTATAGAAGACAGATAAAGGGATCTCAAGAGACTAGCCCTTGCATAAAGCTAGCATCTTCCATACTTGCATTTCTCCAAAGACGAAGACTTTAAAGCCTCTGAAGGCATTCTCCTCCATTTTTTAAACAACCCTTTTCATTCTGAAGTATTTTATAACTCCTCATTGCTATAATTTAAGCCCAATACTTCTTATTTTATTCAGTATACAGTGAGCACTTTCCTCATCGTTTTCATGTATTTGAAGACTGTTGTTTTACCCTCTAGGCTGTGTTGTTTCCTCAGGCTATACAACCTGAATTTGTTCAATTTGGTCACATAGACCATGTTTTCTAGACACACTTCTGATCTTTGCTGAATTTCCTCTGCATTCCCCATTTGATTCTCCTTCAAACTGAAACACAATGATCCAGCCTTCACAAAGTGCTCTGGCTGAAGTCTCACTAGTGCAGAGTACAGGAGAAACATAATTTCATGTATTCATGAATGTGGTGTATTGAGGAAAGATTATTTTACCTATCTGTGTTTCTCAGGATGGCATTTGCCCCTTCTGCAGCCGTATGACATTAGTTCAACATATTATAATCTACTAGAGCCCTGAGATCTTTTTTTGTCTGAAGTGCTGTTGTCTCTCTGTCCTTCCTGACCCAAATGTGGTACCTGCTAGCTGTCCCTGTTAACCTGCATGCTCCTTTTTTTTGTCAGACTCTCTGCAGTATCATTTGGAATAAGTGTCTTGACCTTCAACATAGCTTCAACCTTTTACAGTGTTATTACCCCAAATTTCATCACAATATACTCTATTTTATCATCCAAACTGCATTGAGTGGTTATTACAAGTATTGAATAATAGCAGACTAAGAATAGACCTTTCCAGGACCCACCCTGTAGCATCCCTTCCATTCTGACAGTGAATCAATGACAAATTTTATCTTCCCACAGCTTTTTGATTTAATTTGCACCTAGCCCTTAGGGGCTAGATCTGTTTCAACAGGTTACTTATGACTGAGAGTGTAATTTGAGATGGTGTCAAAAATCTTTCTAATGTTAAGATAAATGACACCTAGCTGCTTGCCTCTCATCTGTGCTGCCTGTTATCCTCTCACTGAAGGAAATGTGGCAGCCCACTGTTGACACATCCCTTTTGGCTGTTATTTGTCTTGTTTGTTTGTTCTCTCTGTGTTTTTCAAATGCGTTTGTTTATTTCTGTCAGGATTTTTCTGGTAATTCAAGTTAAACTGAATGATTGATAATTCCCTAGCTGCTTCTCTTCCCCCTAGCATAAGCGTTAGGTTTCCCATTTGCAAGTCCTCCATACTTCCCCATAAACTCTCTAGAGCTTTCTGTCTCCTCAGTCAGTTCTTTTAAGCATTGTAGAACAACTCTCAGTAAGTTTTGTCCATATGAAAACTCCTGACTTCCTCAAGTATTTTCATTATTAACATGTTCATCTTTCTTTCCTTAGCAACAAGGAATTTTTTTTTTTCCTTTTTTTCTAACTAAAAGTGCTATGTGGTATTTTCTCTAGCTTAAACTTCTTCCACATGCTTGTTTTGTACCTGCCAGATCACTAAGTCTCTCCACAGAATTTTAAATTTAATTATTGACTCTTAATTCTAAGCAGCAGCATAGACTTGGCAGAGACACCTCTTCTCCTGTTGTTGAAAATCTCAATGTAAAACACAGTCTGTTTTCCGCCAGTTCTGAACTAGTTCAGACTTTCAGACTCTTTATATGTAATTTTTTCACCTGGCTTGAACCATGTTTAAAGGGCCAGTGTGATTTTATTTTGTTTATGTAATGCTGAAAATTCAAAGTTATTTTCCTGAAAAGACCTGACTGTTCACTAAGAGGAGCTGGCAAAGAAGGTATGAGCTATTATAGTGGAAACCCACCTTAAAGTAATGTCAAAATCTACACTTCAGTGTTTAGGATTTTGCAGTCCTTCTGGATAGAATGTGCTACACATATTAACAGCTTTTGTTTCTCAAAACCAGGTTGGACAAACATGTCAAGAACAGTTAAGATATAGTGCCTCTCTTCTTGAGACAGGGAAATAAACTTGATCCCTACATTTTAACCAAGCTTGTCTGTTCCTCTGTCACAGTCAATTAAGGTACAAGGTTGCTGAGGTGAGGACAACTTTGCTCAAAATTTGAAGTGCTTCACTTTGCTGAAACACTGTTTAGAAAATGAGAAGCACAGGATCACAGGATATTCCAGCTCTGTTTTCTGTTATTCTTTGAGAGGTCAGTGATGAAGTTATTGCCTTTGTGCTGTCTGTCTTGCTGCCGCTTATGCTTGGATGGAGACCTCAAGAAATAGATGTAAAATTGCCCTGCTCACTTCTTTCAATTCCCCCATTAAAAATGTTTTTGCTGCAATTTCCTCAAAAAAACAACTGTTTGGAGGTATGCTATGGCTGCTGACTATCATGCTGATCAATTCTTTTTAGGATATCCTCTGTATTCTGCTGACACTCTGCTCTCCCTTATCTTATGGCTTGACTGTGAATTCTTCAGGACTGAGACCATAATTTTTTCTTGTGGATTTGTATAACCCTTAGTGCAATTGAGGTCTTGGTCTGTGAGCAGTGTGGAAATGAAAAGAATAACTCATTTGTGTGTTGGTATTATTTTGTAGGAAATAGGGTGCAGGTTGGAATTCAGAGGCACTCATTCTTCAGTTTCATATACACAGCATCTTTTGCACTGATCAAGAAAAAGGAAATAGATTAAACCATTTAAAAATAATGGGTCAGGATTAAAACTAAAACCCATCAGCATATTTTTTCATACTGAACTGAGGCTTTTTATGATTGACTCATAGTTTTAAAATAATGACATATTAAAGTTAAGAAAAATGGTAATCGGTTATCTCCTTAAGTAATATTAAATATGTGTATGGGTCATACCCATGTTCACATAACTCTATTGAAGTTACTGGAGTGATCTAAATCTGCTGAAGGTCTACGCCAGTACATAGTCCTGTGTTTTCACAGGCCTTCATCAGGTGTTTGGGGACAGAATTCCCAAGCTTCTTGTTTTGATAAAGAAGCTCATCTTTAAACTAATAGAATTATTAAAAGCATGCAATGGTAACTATTTTTTTCATTAATTTATGGGATTTATTCAATTAATTAGTCTTAAAATTAAAGAAAAATATCTATATAAGATTCCTTTAAAGTTAATTGTCAGCTGTGCTTAGCCCATTGTGTTTTTTCTGTTTACTCTGAGACGTAAAGTTGGGGACAATCTGAGCACTGTTGGGAATAAAAGGCACCTGACACAGTTTGGAGGGAAATATAGTAGCTATGTAGAACTGGACTTGGGGCAGAACAACTCAAACTTTAACTTAGGTAACTGTAAATAAAAGCAACAGATTTGGGAGGGAGCATGCATCAGTAAATGCAACTAGTCTATTAAACTAGTCATGGCATGGACCTTGGACAGAACTGAGAAAATTCCCCAGGCACAGGGAAAGTGACATCAAAAACCCTCTTTGCCAGAACTGGGCTCGTTTTCTTTTTTCCAAGCACTAAATTTTGTGAAGCATACTTGCAGGCTTTTACTGCGTGATCAACCACAGGAAGAAAAAAGTACTTCCAAGCCATATGGTTCAAATGGCCTTAGTACCAGAGCTGGTCAAAACCTATCATTTGACGAAAAAGGGCGATGGTGGAAGGTTTCCATTCAAAACAGCATTTTCTTAAAGAAAAATCTAAATCTGACAAGTTGTGTTTAGGGTTTTTTTTAATTTGAGGTTTTTTTTAACATGCTTAATTATAAGCAAAGTTATGGCACAGTCTGCTTTTGATAGCATATAATTACTTCAATTCCTGTGTGTACATCATAAGTTATATACATAATTGTTCATTAAAATTTCTGCAAGTGCACGTCAGGTACATGTAAGGGCAGTGAGGACCTCTAGGTAAGGATACAAGGTAGAGACTGTCTATGTGAAAATGGTCTACACAAAAGACAATTTTGGAAACCTGATTTGCAGACTGATCCACTGATAGTAATTATATATTTTCAAAATATAGATTGTAGACCATGCAAAGCATTTCAAAAAAATCTGAAGTCTGCTGATGTCATCTTGAACAAGATATTTCTGTCATAAAATTATTAAGGAAATAATTGTGGTGGGATTTTTTTGTTTGTTTGAATTGTTTGTTTTGCTTTGTTGTTTTGGTCACATTTGTGAATAAAGAGACTATCTCCAGAAACAGGTACTTAAAGATTAATTACGATTCATGCTTCCAAGAAAGAAAAAAAAGTCTTTCTTATATTGAATAGAAGGGCCTACTAGATGTCTGCAAAATTCCATCTGATAGTTACACAGTGCAGTAACAGTAGCTGAGAGAGCAACTACAATGTATTGAGTAC
>NW_010127161.1:1428-2946 GCF_000699245.1 Pterocles gutturalis | reverse complement strand
AGATCTGAGGAAGAAATGTTTTCCTGTGTTGGCAAGTTCATAGAATAGAATGAATGAATCACAGAGTCACAGACTGGTTTGGGTTGGAAGGGACCTTAGAGACCATCCAGTCCCACCCCCTGCCATGGGCAGGGACACCTCCCACCAGCCCAGGTTGCTCAAAGCCTCATCCAGCCTGGCCTTGAACCTTGATGGGGCATCCACAGCTGCTCTTGACAACCTGGGCCACTGCCTCACCACCCGCAACAGGAAGACATTTCTTCCTAATATCTAACCCAAATCTTCCCTCTTTCACCAGCTGAAGCTAACAACTCCAATTTGATGGGAGTGGTAGTGATTTTTTTTTTTGTAGATGCAGAGGATGAAAGCACACACAGGGTGAAGAGGGGCTGGTTTTCATGGCACCCAGCTCCCCCGGTGAGACCCCACAGCTGCAGCAGCAGGAAGGGGATGCTGCAGGAGATGTGGCCCCGGTCCACGTGCATCCCACCGTGATGCCTTCCTGCCCACCTGCTCCCATGCTGGCTGCCTTCCCTCACCAGCCCGACAGCTCCGCAAGGGTTAAATCGTTATATAAAATGCCAGATTTCTGTGGCAATTAGCTAATGGGTCCTCAGCATGGCAAACAAAGTCCGTTTACCCCATCAGGTGGATTTGTTGGTATTGAGTTAGCATAACAAGGAGCCGGCGTTTACAACTTTGTTTATAACCTGGTTTGCAGGGAATATTTTGTTTTGGGAAACTCGATATTTTCTCTTGCTGACGGAAACAACGATTTCTGTCGCGCAGCATGGATTGCATTCTGCTCCCTTTGCAGGGCTTAACAATTAAAAACAACAACAAAAAAAAGAAGAGCATCATCTCTTGGGCTGAAATCTTCTCCTTTAGTGTTTAACAGATCCCTTGTCCTGTGCTAACAGATCCGTGGTGTCGTTTGAAGAAAAGTGTGTTTTCATATCAAAAGAGCCCCCCCTCACTGACCCAGCCTTCCCTTCCCCCTCCCTGCCCCGGCACACACGCTATTTTAATATTTTATATATTTCATAAGCTTTTATGCCTCTAAAAGAGAAGTGAATTTGTGGAGACTTGAGCTCTCCAGAGCTGTACTTCAGAGCTGGGAAGTAATTCAGGGTGAAGCCTGTATTAATCTCAGGTGAGAGAGATATTTAAATTCAGGCTACCAGTGTGAATATAAAATGGGGATCTCTTTACAAAAATTTCAAATTGTAATATGCAAAGCTTAAAGAAAAGAAACCCCAAGGGAACAGCTTTCTTCTGGAACATTTTGTTCCAACCATCATCTCTTTACCTTTATTTTTTTATTTAAAAACCCTCCCTTTGCCATTTTGTATTTTTAAATTAAATCTTTCAGTTTTTAAAATGAAATTCTCTATTGCTGGGTGGGGGGTGGCAGTGTGGAACATAAGTGCCTACCTGTGAAAAATGGTGCGTGGGCCCAAATTTTAGCCAGGAATGTGGGGCCACCCACCCCATGGGAGGATGCTGCCTGCACCCCAC
>NW_010127161.1:0-1410 GCF_000699245.1 Pterocles gutturalis | reverse complement strand
AAGGAGAGGCGGTGAAATCTCTGCTTGGAGGGAGGGGAGAGGCAGCACAGCCATGCCCTCGCTGTCCTCCTCCAACAGCCCTGGGGCAGCACCGGGCTGAGCTGGTCCTTCCCTGCCGGCCCTGGCGCACTGTCAGCCTTCTCTTTCTAAGCAGATAAACTTTGAATATTGAGTTAATTTTTATTGATATTAATATTGAAGTTGTGGATGCCCAATCCTTTGAGCAACCTGGGCTAGTGGGAGGTGTCCCTGCCCATGGAAGGGGGGGGAACTGGATGGGCTTTAAGGTCCCTTCCAGCCCAAACCCCTCTGTGATTCTGTGATTCTGTGATTTGTGACCCCGGGTAGGGGATGGTTTATTTGCCTGCATTTCGGTAGTGGTGAGGATCAGCTCATGGATGTCTGTGCCCGGCGCGTTGAGCAGCACAACCCAAACCCCGTAGGATGGCTCCGGGGAGAGCCCTGTGTTTGCATCCGTGGCAAAACCCTCAGGCTGCAGCCAGCTCCCAGGTCAGGAGGAATGGTGACAGATGACATGCTATTATCAGCTCTGTCAATTAATTTAATTATACATTATGCTTATGAGGGCGATATACCGAGCCACTCTAGATTAAGTGTCTCAATTAAGTCTTTAATTTAGATTTAATAAGGAAGTTATTATATGTTAATAAGAGATCAATTAGTTGTTAAAAGAACATTGATCCAGGTACAAGAAGTGTGTCAGGGAGATATCAAGCTGACACTGAAGAGACGGGGAAGTGGGGTGAACAACACGTACACAAACAGGTTTTTAATACACTCCAACCGGAGCGGGCATGGAGGCATCTACCCAGCAAACTCCCAGGGGTTTGGGACGTTGCATCATGGCACTCGGCTGGGGGTTTGGGATATTGCATCGTGCTGTGAAACAGGGCTGGGGTGGGCTGGGATGGCCAGGACAGACCCAACCCCTTGGTCTCAAGTGGTTCTCCTCTGTGGGATGACCCCAAGGAGGGACCTTCCGTCAAAATGGGAAAAGGGATGGCTCCACCCCAGCCGCTTTTACTGCTTGCTCCTATGTAAGCGATGCATCGCGGTGCCTTTCCCATGCACGTTTCACCAGGACCCCCATCCTGCCCGATCCCTGGCAGAGCCCCTGCATTCCCGCAGGAAATTTGGGGTGAGTGGGGAGCGGTGGGGAGCCTACGGCTGGGCTCCCAGGGGAGGGGAGGGAAGCGGTGGGCTCCGGCAGAGCCGAGATTTCAGCTGAATATGGATGACATCATTATACGGGTGATCCTTTCAGCAACAGCGAGCTGGGTTTTAAAGTAGCGACCTACAGCATACAAATGATGGGTTTAAAGGAAATAAAAAAAGAGATGATTTGAATAGCATACATTTACAGAAGAAAAGCCTCCCCCCCCCCCCCCC
>NW_010127160.1:0-10444 GCF_000699245.1 Pterocles gutturalis | reverse complement strand
GTGGTGGTGGTGGTTCTGACACCAAGACACCTTGTCAGGGATGAAATGATGCATGCTGATAAGAGAAAACAGAATTTGTCTGGTCTGGAAGAGCCAGTTTGTCACCAAGACTTTGCTATCAGTAAACAAAAATAGAAACCTTTATGTAAACCAGCAGGATTTTGGCCAGTGTGAAAATAACTGAGCTACTGTCTTCTTTCAAAAACTATGTTTGCATTCAGTCACCCCAGACAGCAGGAAAATCAATTGTTCCTTAAAACATTACAAGCATCTGTGCAGACAGTGTTAGTACCCAGAGATTTCACAGCATGCAGACTTTTAATTGCCTCTCCTTCCTCTCTGCAGATGAAGGCATCTGGAATGCTTATCTCTAGTGCACCTTACTGGGGAATATATTAGTTTGTAAAATAGAGCAGGATTACAAAGAAAATTGCTGAATACATACAATGTCTTGACGTAACTTCTTACAAGTAGCCTTACTGTGAGGCATACTCCACTCTATCTTAGCATGTGTTTATTATTTTGCAATATAGGTCATACTCAGAGCTTTGAACAACTACACATCTGACTTACAATGGCTTCTTCAATTAGATCATTGATCTGCAAGCTCCTGCACTATATTCCTTTTTCCTCTTTTAAATTTCAAGTTATAGTCTTTTCCCAAACACAGGGCAATCATTTTTTGAACAAACTCAAGTCACTCTGCACACAGCCTTAATACTGATTAAATTACAGCACCCCATATAGACCTTCTTTATTTGCATAAGAGTATATACAAAGTCTGCATTTGCTAGGACAAGGATATTCTCATTGACAAACATAATAAACTTCTGTTCTTTGATCTCCATAGAGTATCAGGAATGTGACATTCCAGCCATCCATCCATCACTCCAACCGAAAAGTCTTTTCAGGATTTTTTTTATAGGATGAAACTCCTCTCAGAAACTCCTCAACCATAACTTTTGTGGCACTATCAAACTGAATGAAATCTGTTCATCTTTGCAAACAATTTTCCCAATTGTGCCAGAACACTTCTGGGCAATATGAAGATAGTGAAAGTATCGCTGACCCACCACATGGCAGAAGAGCATCGTGTTTCTGGTCAGCAGCTTGGGATAACTAAAAACATGGTAAGCAAGCGGCTAGGAAACAGGGGCAGCAAAAGCCATTGCAGCAGGAAGAGGAGGACAGGGCTACAAATGAGGGCTTATACAGTAGAAAGACTGTGGCGGCTATCGAAAGCAGAGGGTACACAACCTAATGCAAGTTGTTAATGATCAGCCTATTTAAACTGTCCTTTCTAATGGCAGACAGTACTGAAATATTAGACAGGTTTCTACCAAGAACATTCTATAGTTATTAAAATGTTTAGTATATTTATATATGTATTCTTAATGTGTATACATATTTACTGTGATACACGAAAAAAAATAATTCTGCTGTCAAGTCTCACCTGTCCTAGATTAAAGTAGTTTTTAATCTTAATTCAAAGAGCCAGCTTTTTTTCCCCCTATAGAAGAGCTCTATCCATCGACACGTATCTCTACAGATCCTAACTTGACATGTTACAATTCCACTACCCCAAAATGAGCTGTGGTGGAATATGGTTGCCACACAGCCTGTTGCTGTTATATGTGGTCAGAATGCTGTTATGTGGTCTATATGCTGCTATAGATGGACTAGAATTCAGATCCTCCATTGTATTTAAACACCAAGGAGCCTTGATGTCTAGAAAACACTTAAAAGAGTGTTGGTACAAATACCTGGTGGTCTTACATAGACTAGCATAAGGTAATAAGAAGCCTGATGCAAAGGAGACAAAACAGCGGGGTCTGCAAAGACAGGATATCTGAATAAGGTTAGGCTTGTGAAAGTGCTTAATCAGCAACTATCATTGAATGTTCTGTCTGTTCCTCCAACCCATCTCTTACAGTCAGCTTCCAACCACCTGTGCGTAGGGGCTTGAAGAGAGCAGGTCTGGAAAGTGAAAGCAGCTGCTCTGGAGCTGGGATATGTTGTTATGAGGGGTGTATCCTTGGAGAAATTAGTAACACTTTTAAACATGATCATGATGCTGCATGCGATGTGAAATGAGTAATAGCAAAAAGTATGCATTGAGTCAGTTATATCTATCCCTTCCCCCAACACACAGGTTGAGAATGCATAATCCAGTTGGTTTACGTCAAACAGGATGTGAATCCCTGGGAAGCAGTCCAAGTCAGAGCATTTGGTTGAGCCTGAAAAAGCAAAGCCTCCATTCCCAGATCTGTCCCTGATTTGGGGCATGTTACTACTGTCACTCTCTATCAAGGGGGATGAAGATATTAACATTCTCTATAAGGTACTTTGTGACCTGTTGATTGGAAGCACTTTCTTATACACCCTATATAAATATATATGTATGTATATACTCAGCATTTTAAAACACTTTTAAAAACAAAAACAGCAAGGCATAAAACTGCATCTTGTTTCAGTTAAACTATTGCTTTATAGGTAGTTTCTTCCTCACATTCCCAAAGAAAACCCATATATTCACATGCACAACATGAATGCGTATGGCAGAGTGCCACAGGAGGTCTCAATGGAATACTTAATTAGAAAACAAACAAACAAAACCCCAAAAGTACATTCCAAATTGAACAAGCAACACTTGTTGCAAATCATTTAGACTACTAAGGAGAGCCACAAGACTTGCAACTTGTCTGAAGGATTAGACAGCATTTGACCAGGAACTTGGTGTACTACACAGTGAATACAAACCACTTACAGGCTTGGGGGCTTCAGTGGAACTTGGGCATCTGCATTTTTCCCCTTGGCCACAGGTTTTTGAACTTGAACAATTTGAATCTAAATCAAGAACACTTTAGGCTTCCAAGAAAAGCCTCTAAAGGGAACAGGATTTTAAATTAATATAATTCTCATGGAGTCATACCTAATGTTGCATGTCACTAAGAGACAGAATTCCCTGAGTTTCAAGAACAAAAACAGGTTACACTTTTCTAGCAAGTCCAGTGACTCCTTGCTCAAGATTTTGTAAGTGTGTCCACATGGTTGACTGCTTTTTGGCAGGACAAATTAACCCTTGCTGAGCCCAGTACTGCAGCCACTATACTGCTTCCAGCTGTACCTGAACTCCTGCATTTAAAGCTAACCTGATTGTGATCAGGTATCACATTCCTTGTGACTACAGCATGGACTGAGTTTTTCTCTTTTTCAGCTTACAACACTAAACTATGACTATTATAACCACTTGCTTTGAATCATGTCACAACACTTTACCATGAGCCAGGCTAACAAAGATGCTCCTCTCTTTTCACAGGTGGGTAGTTTTGCTCCTCTTTTGCCCCACACTCCCCTGGGATGAAGTATCCATTGCCCTCATGCTAGCAACAGTTCTTGAGGAAGGACCAGTATTTAGTGAAAACTACCTTAGGTTCATCAATTACAGCAAGTAATCCAACTTGGGATCTCCAACAGGATTTCTGTTACCAAACAACTGCAGAAGCATACAAAGAATTACTGCTAGGTTTTTGTTTTCAAACACCTGACAAAGATGATTCAGTCCTGAATACTAACTATATTTAAAAAACGCATCACAGGAGTCTAACTGTCATGCTGATTTAAACTGAAAGTGTTCTTACTGTATCAGGAAAAAGAGGCTTTAAAAAAAAATTAAAGCTTGCAGAGTACAAAAAGGATTTTGTCTCTTGAACTGAGAGACATGCCTGATCAGAATGAGTCTTTAAATTGTATTAACTTGTTAATAGCCACATAATAACAAGAATACTACAAACAATAATTTGATCTAATTCTGAATACAGATAGGGAGATTTGAAAGCATTTAGGAAAGAAATTTACTATTTTTTTTTTTACTACGTTCAACTAAATCAACCATATGCAGTGGTTTAAAAAAAATGTAAGTTACAGATCTATCATGGACTATGATAGAAATAATTTTTTAAAAGTGTTCCTGTAGACCATATATCAATGGAAAACCTCAAGCTCACTACAAGAGCTCTCATCAGAGCATGAAAACCTATGCATATGAAGCTCAAAAAATAACACCTACAGAGATTTAACTTCAAAATGCTCCATTACCAGTCTGTTTGGTATCACACTTTGAAAAATGATTAAAGTGTTAAAAATTGTTCAGCCTCTTACTTTGTTTTACAGTCTCTACTTAACACTTCCATTTCCTTGATTTAGGCTGGTTACTGCAGGAAGCAGTGTCTGCCTCTAAAAAGATAATAACTCAGCACCATTATAAATCCTTCAGGGCCAAGTACCTACATTCTATAAAACATGAGTAGCGGTAAGGAGAGAGGAAAAGTCCTTCCACATAACTTCGTATGCCTTCAAGTGAGGTATGAGAGAAACTGAAACTCCCATCACAGTCAGTAGAATCACGATCAATACCACCTCCAGAGGGAGACTGATACAACTTTTCTCAAATGCCTTGAATGTGATCTGTGTCTACAGGTGCCTGTTTTCCTCCAATACAGACGAATCCTATTCCAAGAGAAACATTTTCCCATTTATGATATTCAAATTAAGCATATTTACAAATATTACCATCTTAAATGCAAAGACTTGACACCATTATTTTCAATGCCACTGCTAAATAAGTCAAGTTTGTACTAAAATTTACTAATTTACTGTAGTGGTTACTGCAGCGTATATAGTCCAGTATTGCACAAACAGACAAAAAAAAATGCAGACTGTTCCACCCCACAAGATCTTGTGAAACCACTTTTGAAACCACCACAAAATGGAAGTTCTATTAGCCTCACTTCTTCTAACGTCTTATTTTTGTAAAATCAAACTACAACACTGAACTACTTTTCACTCAAATCCCATAAGCTAAAGCTATGAATGACCAAATAATACATAGCTCCCTCTTCTGCAAGTCTGAACCTCTCCATCATGTTTTATTAATAGCTAACATGCAAGTCAGTTGTGTCATCTGCACACATCTGTATTTTTCAGATATATTGAACAAAACTTCATCTGAACATCAACTGAGGAAGACAACAATCAAGGACTACTCTGGGGCAACTATATTGAGGACAGATTTATTAAGCAGCAAGGAGCAAAGAACAAAAAAGACCCATTCCCAGTTTAAAAAGAACGTAGAACAGTCCCCTGAGAAATGGCCACAGTACCTGACTTCCCCCACACACAGTAACACAGCACCAACTGACAAAGCAATTGGTGCACGAACTAAACCAAAGGCTAATCTTTCCTTTCCCCAAAAGAGGAAAAAAATAAGGTATTTATACCTATATTTAGAAAAACCACACACACACATTAAAAACAAAGCTAAATGAGCACTGATTCTAGGAAAACTTGGCTATCCATCTCTGTTAAAAAAAAACCTAAACACACACAAACAAATATTAAAGCATCTATTAATACCTCTTCACTCACTACTGCAAAGGAAAAACACCTAATAAAAAGAACTTTTATCTACTTCTTACATAAAAACCCAAGAGCCCAGGATCCACCCAAAGTTAAGTATAATTTCAGTAACTGCCATGAGCTACATCTTCTGACTCAAATCTACCTAACAAGCAAAATCATCTAAGCAGTAATAGATACTGGTCTTCTGCGCAGGACTCATCTACATGAATTAACTGTAGACATTTGATCCTTCTGATAACAATCTTCTGAATGTTCTTGTTACAGAATTAGAAGTACCTTGTTCCAGTTTAGCTTAATCGACTTAATTCATTTGGAGTGAGACACACTTCTACCACAAGAGCTAGATGGAATTGAGATACTCAACTGCAAAACTGCAATCCAAGACAGTTATCTGCATTTAGATTATAGCTTGCTCTGCTGTGTTTGAAGATGCCCAGTCTTCCTAGTCTGAAGACTTCCTAACCCAAGGAAACAAATTTCTTGCATTCACCAAGAGCCAAAAAATTGCCATCCCTCTGGCTAAGTCTCCAGGGTCAATCTGACATAAATGCTGAGTGCATCCAATACACTGACAAGACTTAGGGTTCGTTATAGAATCCAAGAAGTTCACTGATTACTGTTCATAGGAGTGCAACCACGGTGGGAAATGACGGCAACACATCCTGCCTGAGCCTGGCAACACCCTCACCCAGTAAACAGGAGGCTCAGATTCCACAGCCCTCTGCTGGAATTGGCCACTGTGGAGATGGGCATGCCAGTTTGTGTGGCCACAAAGAGCAAACAAAAACATAGGTTGCCTCTGTAGCTTACTTGTCAGTGGACTTAAAGGAGACAGAGGTGAAAGCCCGGACTTCTGGTGAACCTCAGATGATTTCTAAAATTTGATTTATTGGGTAGCACGAACTGTAGGCAGTAGCTCAGCACAAGCACACTTAAAGCAAACAGAAATTAAGAGGAAGTTCACCTCTCTGTCACATAAGGTGAACTGAAAGCTAAGCATCTCCACAGAGACAGTTATGGACTGTGAGTGATTGCTGCATACGGGACTTTACCCAGTTTCTTTGGTAATCACCAAACTCCATCATACATAATCAACTTAGTTTACTTGGCAGAGTCAACACTCAAATGTTTTGAAAAACCTGTTGATCACTGCAGTTGTACATGCTAGGTACATATTTAAGAAATATTGCTATAAAAGCTGGGAATCATCACCTCTCCTCCAGTTATATCCTGTTCTTTGGAAACCAGGTGAAGGTGCCACTACATAAATTCAGGAAATTAGACCAGTGCTCTAGATGCTTTTCGCTGGAGCTTTGAATCAAGCACACATAGGAGTTTCAAAAACTGTGTCTCCTCCCATACCAATAAGCTACAAGACACCCAACGCAGCACTTTAGATTAGGCACTGCAATTTGGTAACCTGAACTCTTGTCATTAAGGCTCCCAGACTGTAAGCACTCCAGTAAATTAATGGATCTAACCCAGAGAATAAGTATGATGCTTTAAGTTTGTAACTTACCTTATTTCAGGCAAACGTTCTGTTGCAGGCTAGCCCTCCTGAGCTGCTGTAACCTGCTGATTATAATTTCTGTTCCAGCAACACTGTGTATTTAGTTTGTATGTCTTCTATTCTAAACAAACTGAAGCTGTTTAAGAAAAGCGATTTATGTCAAGATTTATACTACCTGAAAAAGCAGTGAAAAAGGTTTACCACTTCAACAAAAGGACACTATAAGTTCATTTGGGTCAATACAGAATATAATGGCAAGCGCTATTTTTGAGTAACAACTCTGCAGGTACGCTTACTTCACAATGACTGCCACACTTGGGAGTTATTCTACAAATAGGCAAGCCCTAGAGATATTAAGTTATTGCTCTCCATTTGTGAATTTGAATTTAAACAGGAATTTTCCAGATTGGGATTGCTGAATTGAACTCTAACAACATTTCAACTTTTTATTTGAAAGTTGGAAGGGCCCAGTGTGTATAAATACTGGCCAACAGTTATATCTTCCCTTAGTTTTCTAACTTAAAAAATGCAAACATCTCCAGTATTTTAATTTTGACACTGTAATAGCTACACTTAGATGTAATAATGGTCATGAAGTAGACTTCTTTAAAGACCTACAAGGCTTCTCTTCAAAATTCTTTAGTTTTAACAGCCTAAGTAGAGCAAGAAGAGGCATTATTTAAAACATACGATTATTCTAAGGCAAACAAACCTGTAATTATTGTCTGAGATGGATAATACAAGATATTAACTGTACTGTTCTCTATAAATGAGCTCCCTATGATACAATTTTTTTTTCACATAGACAATTTCAAATTCCCTTTCAGACAATAAGAATCAGCAGATTACACATGCAACTCTAAAAAACCTCTTGCTCTTTAGTTAATACCTTCTCCTGAGTCGTCCTATTTTGATGTAAACTAGTTACTACTACCAGATTAAGGGAAGAGAGAATGCCAAGGAACAAAATAACTTTTTTGCTACTAAAAAAATACCAACATTTTTGTTTCACTTCAATATAAACAAAGCAGTTCTGACTACTGCAGTACAACAGCAGTACCCCTGAGATTATCCAATTTTTTCACCTCAGCATTACTCGAGGGAAGTCAGTGGCAATGCTATACAAGCAAATTGTGATTAGCTGTCACACTAATCCCTGATGTTGCATGGCAACCATTTATGAAGAACATAAAATTTGCTTCATATTATTGGTGAAGAGCTATTACTGAAACTGTTCACATCTACATACCCTTTATACTTGCACCCGAGACATGCAGTTATCAAGTAAGGAGAATACAACTGCACTTCTTTCAATTTAGTTAATTGGTATAGAATGAAGATTTGACTACAATATGCAACTTTTTCAAAAAATAGTTAGTGCTGTAACACATGAATGAGCAGCACAAACTGCATGTATATGTACACACATACAAACACAGAAAGGTTTAGTAACTACTAGAAATAGAAAACAGGATTGAGATTTCTGCCATGCTGTTTCCTCCCCTCAATCTCTAAATTAGGTTCTATTTTAACCTTATCTGTAAAAATGCCTGACAGCTACAAAATACTTCTAATCTCATTTTCTACTTTGATCTTTCATTCGTATTTATTTCTCACCATTCCAGGTTGGTCACTATTCTTTACAGTCTTATTACAATTATTTAATAGATCACCATAGAGCTAAAGGGCACTAAAAAGGTTTCCAGAAGTTCTACTATTGGCTTTTAGCTAAAATTATCTTCTTTGACCTTGTACTTAATTCTTAGTATTTTTGATTGCACCCTGCTAGTTTTTTCAGGACTTCTAGACGCTATTGAAGTAACAGTCATCCTTTCCTTATGGATTAGCTGGTCCGACCTCACACAGTATAGCTGCCCGCAGTGCTATGCTCGCATGTGGGAGGCATGTACTTGCACCAAAACCTGTCTTTCACTATAGTGTGCCTCCTTTCTAAACAAGGCTTCTTAGTATAGCTTCAGAAGATGCATGAACCATAATAGTCTTACAGTTTAAGTCTCTATGCCCTGCACTAGTCATGTTTTCTCACCTTATCCTTCCATTATTCCAGACAATCAAGAGATGATTGCAAACATGGGCTTTCTTTGTGCATGCATCAGACAGACCTCCAAACTCCTAGAGGAAGCTAACTAGTTGTTTTCTATTTGGTTCTCAACAGTAAAGCCTAAGCATTTGTCAAGTGAAAATAAGTAGTATTTCATCTATTTGCATCCACTAGTTTTCAATCACACAAGAATTCACTGGTACCCATCTGAAGATGACCAATAAAACACATTTTTTTTCCCTGTCTTCAGAATAGCCTTGAATCAATGTCAAACCAACAGCCTCAACTACCCATCTGCAATATAGTTTTGTAGTGTTTAAGTAATTAATATTTTTTTTAACAGCAGAACAGCAACTTTATTTCATCTGTTTTCTAGTGCATTTAAAAACAATAATGAAGCATACAGAAAGATCGGTAGAAAATCCCTCTCTGCTTATACTGTCAGTGTAAGGTTCTGTGGCTAACCACATTTCTCACCCAGTGGAATTTTAGTACTGTGGAGTCCAAACATTTGGCCGTTTCATGTTACATTGGTTTTCACACTTCTGGTGTATGATCTAAGTTTCCCACTTCCTTCTTCAGGACATTAAGCAAAGTTCTAGAACTATCCAAAATCTTCATATAAGCAGCTTCAGTTTCAGCAAGAATTTTATCAAGCTCATTCCGTGAAGCTACCTTTTGGGCCAGGTTTTCACATACACGCTCCAGTTGTTCATTCAGGACTTGGATTTCATGCTGGAGTTTATTTTTTTCCTCTTCTGCTTGCTGGATTTGTTTGTTCAGCTCTTCTTTTTGCATACACAAGTTTTCAATACATTTTACTAGCTCATTATTATAGCCTTGAAGAACAGCTCCCTGCTGTGTCATTCTCCACTCCACTCCTGAACTCTGCCACCGCTCCCTGAAGTCCCCTCTCAGCAGAACACTCTAAAAAAAACCAAACACCAAACAACAGAAAGAAAAATTCAGTAAGAGAGTTATGAATAATGCTACACTAGCACAGACAGAGCCACAGGGACAAACACTTTGTCTAAGGTTAAACATGCTAGGTCTGAGCTATGCCACATCAGGAAGGGGGCAGGACAAAAGCTGGCATCTACACTGTACCTTTACTGAAAACTGGTCTCTCCTATGATAGATACCCTCACAGCAATGCTCAACGCTGGTATCAAAAAACTTCTATTATCTTTTATAATACCTTACTACCATTCTGAATAGATGATGCTTTGTACCTCAGACTTCGAGGGTTTGGTCAGAAATAACCAAATGACCCTTTCTCAGGAGCAGGCTCAGCAGTCACCCCCACCAGCATCCACTCGGCCTCTGATGAAGAGGATCTTCCTCGCAACCCGAGCGCCAGGCCACCACTTCAAAGCGCGCAGGGCCACCTGAAGCAAAGCCATCTGCCGCTGCTGGCTGCCCACGGGCGGCGGGATGACAGCTTTATGCGT
>NW_010127159.1:0-801 GCF_000699245.1 Pterocles gutturalis | reverse complement strand
ACAAAAGAAATGGGACAGATTTTCTCCCCGCAAGCAAGGGAGTGGACATTATGAGACGGTTACTGCCACTCTGCCCATGGGAAGTGTGCCATCTTAGGGAAATATCCAGTGGAGAAAGCATGACTGCCCTCCTCTCCACCTGCGCTGCCACGGGGGAATGGGCCAGAGAACCTGGCTTTGGTGTTGCAAGACGAGAAGGAGATGTGAGAGATGAGTGGCAGACAGGGAAGAGCCCACTCACTCACATCCATCCCTGGGAGCAGAAACCGTGTACTGGCTGCATTGTTTCCACTCAGTTGGATGATCTCAGAATAAGTCCCCAAAGCACAGGAACTCATGGTAAGAAATGCAAGACAGTTGCTGGCATCACTCATGGCAACACCCAAAAAGTGAAGAGCAGATGAGAGTGAGCAACCAAGTGCTTCACTCTTCCAAACAGTCCTTCAACACCAACTGAGCCAAGCTGGAAAGGAGGGTGAGTTTGGGAGGAGAGAGAGCACTGCTTAGGGTATGTGGATGAAGGAGGTACAGCCTGCTGTAGCATAAGCTGTGCAGCAGCGAAGTTAGGGTGAAAACCAGGAGAACTTTCCCAGTAGAGAAGTATATAAGCATGTAGAGCCACATCAGTAAAGGCAAGGAGATCAACCCATAATAAAGAATATTGCACATCATTAATAAAAAATGGACCATATACTGCATTTGCATTTGCCCCAGATGGTTTGTAGGACTCACCTGATTACCGTGTCTTGCCTAAACTGCCATATACCTCTCTGCTTTCTTAGCCAGCATTTCTCCTTTAAA
>NW_010127158.1:0-1302 GCF_000699245.1 Pterocles gutturalis | reverse complement strand
GAGAGTGAGAACGGGTGTGTGAAAGGAGTCAAAAGGGGCACCCATCAGTGCAGACGCCCACTGTGAAGGGACTCCAGACCCAACAGGAAAGATTTTGGGGTGTTTGTGTGACTCCTGGGATGGTGTGTGTTACTCGAGTGACCTGTCCCATAACAGGCAGAATCCTGTGGGATAAGGTCCTGGAGGGAAGGGGGTTCCCAAAATGGCTTTGCTTGTGGTCTTCTCTGTGAGTTCACGCACCGTGCCCCGTCCCACTTGGTGGGTGAGGGCAAGGTTCACCTTTGGATCTCTGGGCAGTAACCCAGAACAATGCTTTGAGAGGCTCAATTAAACAAGGATTTTATGAAGAGACAATACAGTGGGATTACAAGGCAGAAGTGACTTGGTGAAGAAAACTTAAACCAATACCACCACCTACTGACAACACTAAAAGTTACAACGATATGATAACTCCTGCCAATGCAATGGTATCACAATTACCAACACCACCAAAATAACAACGATGTTACAACTAACAGCCGCTATCCCAAAGATTTCAGAAAGATATCACCACTCTTGGATCCAGTGACGGTTTACGTCTTGGGGTCCTCCGATGGCAGGCGGGCGCCTTCCCATTGTCCATTCTCGTCCTTCCCATGGGCTGCAATTCTCCACTACCTGCTCCAGCGTAGGTCCCTTCCACAGCATCACGGCCTCCTTCAGGTGCAACGACCTCCTCCACCGTGGGGTCATCCACAGGCTACATACAGGTTGGGATCTGCTCCACCATTAAATCTCAACAAGCTACAGACGACCTCTCCTGTCCATGGTCTGCACGGGGACAAAGGTGTGTCACCATGGTCTTCAATGTGGGCTGCGGGGGAATCTCTGCTCCGGCACCTCTTCCGTCTCCTTTCTCTTCACTGACCTTCATGTCTGCACAGATGTCTCTCTCACGTTGCTGTCTCCCCAGCAGAGTTCAGCGCCCGGTGTGCAAGAAGCCAATACACACACAGAGCCCAGATGTTGTTTATGGCGTGTCTGCGCAGAGATGGGTGCTGGGTGGTCATTCCACAAAGCCGCACAGCCCCGTTCACTCACAGTGTATTTATACTGTTCAAAATGTTCGTTCCGTCTACGTTGCCGCATCCTTCTCACCATCATTGGTTGGGTTTTATCTCCTCCTAAGTGCAGTTGGTCGGTTCTTTCCTCGCTTCGATTTAAAAGCAGTGTTCCTTCCATTTACTGCAAATGACGAGTGTGCGAGGGTCTTCATTCAGGAGGGTTGTCCGGACACCTGGAGGTGTGATTGTCAGTATCATC
>NW_010127157.1:0-207 GCF_000699245.1 Pterocles gutturalis | reverse complement strand
GAAACTGTTTATAGTAAAATAAAGGAAATCCGTTTCAAGTACCCAGAGTAGAAGCAAGAACGTTAAAAATTAACAGCGGAAACAGGAAACACTTATCTCAGTAAACATTGTCTCAGAATTTCACCATATTAAAATTGGGAGGGAGTAAGGTGCTCGCCGTGCCCGACCCCCCTCCTCCCGCTGCGGCACCTGGCGGTGGGGGCCGCG
>NW_010127156.1:0-18580 GCF_000699245.1 Pterocles gutturalis | reverse complement strand
AAATAATAATAATAATAGTAATAATAATAGAGCAATTAGTTCTTTGTTGGTTCACTGTCCAGTTTTGCCCATCATTGCCTGGTTTTGTCCAGAGATTTTAGAATCACCATAGCAGTAAGGTTGAGGGGCCAACAGCAAGAAGATTCGTATGTTGAGAGAAAAACTTTTTTTTTTTTTTTTAAATAATAAAGGTTTAGGCATTTCATTTTTCATTCTTTCGAAGTACTTCCTCATCATCTCTCATAGAATTTGGAAACTACCTGTTACTACAAATATGCACAATTACAAGCAGCAAATAATAGAAGTACACAAGTGGTACCTGAAGCTGAGGAATACAACTAGTCTTTTCAAGGAACAATAAGCAAATAACAGTGTAGTTGTAACAAAAAGCAGACTCCTTACAGCCTGTGAGTAACCAGCTGTGGATACTGTATGACACTTACATGACATCTAGCTATGCCGAAGTGATTGCAGACTGTCATTTCGCCTTAGGGGTGTATGCTGCAGAGGAAGTGGGCAAACATTCAGCTCTGTGAAAATCAAGAAGCTTAGCTCATCTCACTCTGCTCTAAAGACTAGTTACTAAAGGAGACGTTATTTAAAAGTGCTTGCCTGCATGCAGCTTGTGCAGCTCTTTGAAAGGTGTTTATAAGGAGTAAGTAGTCCCTGAAAGCAGGAGGAGGATGAGACTGAGTGGCAGGGTTTTGGGGTGAGAACCGACTGCAGTCCAGATTGTACTGCTGCATGTTTTTCACACAGGACCATGCTCCTGTGCTACCAGGGCACAGTAACAGCAAGCCACTGAGTGCAAACACCAGGTGACTGGGATAGACTCCTTTTATTTTCCTGTGTAGAAAGCCCCTACAGCTGCTCAGGTTTACTAGTCTATTGTAGTGATTTTTTTCTTCACAGCAATTGCACAAATGTGCACAGTAAGCATACCGAGGCTCAAATAGGAGCAGGACAAGTTCACTCTCATATCCCACTGGGTAGCCCAAAAAATAAATAGCAAATACAGTGCAAGTCAGTACTGAAACCTTCACTTTCACTGATACTGCAACCATCAACGTACATGTTTAACTAATATGACCATGTCCTACAGACATTCCAAGTGCAAGGAAAAAAAACTTAAAGAAAAAGAGATTGAGGTGGGGCACAAAAATCAGATAACACACTGCAGTAACTAAAGCCATTCTGTCACCACAAATGCCTTCAGCTGAATTTTAAAAAAGATGAAAAATAGGATGCTGGATTTTAAAAGATCACAGGTATTAGACATCAGTGCTGCAAAGAAAGGCTGAAGTTACAGTTTAAGGCTGAGCATGGTCTAGTACTGAAAAGGGGACACACCACTCTATCTCCCTGCTCCAGCCAGCCATTCCCGCCCCCACTGTACTACCCATGTACCTGCATAGGGAGCTGATTTGACTTGCTAACCCACCAGAAAACTATGCCCTTTTTCCCCTGCCTGTTTTCTTCTGGGTTATGTTTTTTTTGGCAGCACTGAACTGCTAGCTCAAGATTGGCTCAAGTCTTAGAACATGCCTCTACCCCAAGATTTAGGGTAGTAATGAGAGGAACAACTTTCCTTTGTTATCCTCCCTGTCTGTGGGCACAGACTTCTTTGAAAATCTTGTCTATTACACTCATAGGGGGAACCTTTATACAATAGAAAGGATTTGAACCTTTGTACAAAATCTTGTTCCACTTGCAAAAACTACGCCCCTGTAAATTTTGGTTAGTAAAGAACTTGTCTCTTCCTGTACCAGACCCTATGGCTTGCATTTCTTACACTGTCAGTGTAGGTGGGGCATTTGCCAAAATTTTACTGACATAAGCAGGAACAGTCCTGCATACCTAACATTATCAACTAGCAGGACAGAGCAATAGGGCAATGCTTGATAAATGTAAAGCCTTGGGTAGCCTGCAGCTCTGCCACTGCTGCTTCTAGCTGCTTATGAGCTGCTCTGAAACTGTGGGTGACAAGCTTGACAAGCAGTTATGAGTAAATGCAAACTAGAAACTAAAAGAAAGCCATGTCAAAACAGTATCCTCAAAGATACTGGAAGTATGAGGCTTCCATTCTGATCTATGCAGCACTGCAGTTATTTGGGAAGCAAGCAAAGTTCAGCTGTGTAGCTTCATTTTGTGACACAGCACCCACTTTTATCTGCAAAGAAAACCCAGTATTTTATTTTATGTCAGTCATCCTAGGCTCCTGGTCAGTTCTGAAGCAAAAAGGGCAGTAACAATAAAGTAGTTCTAGAATTGGGATACTGAAATTTAACTGCTCAGATATATACCAATCATTTATAGTTTGCTCTTAACAAATACTTTCCTTTTACGATTCATCTTATCTACTGCACAGATACAGACTTTGTGCAAGAAGTTTGGCGTTGTGTTTTCATTGTTTGAGGAAGGCAAAGCTAGCCAATTACAATGCTAATATACAGTTCTCATAATTAGCCACAACCTCCATGGTATCTATTTAGAGGTACTTAACAGGTAATCGTAAAGCATTTTGAAGCCAAAAAGTATTACTAATGGAAGCATTTCAAGGCTCCTAGCTTTCCTTTAAGAATGCAAATTTACTCTTAGAATAAGTTACTTAATAACTATCTGAAATTTGAAGAGGATTTGATTCTTCCTCCTGCATCAACTTGAAAGTGCAAAGCATAAACACACAGCTTCCAGTGCAAAGTGCCAAGGTCCTGGTTCCTCAAGATAGCAGGTAAGCTACCTTTCATTTCCTAAATCAGTATTTCCAACCTTGCTGTCCACACCAATACTGACTTTGGATTAGGGAAGGCCAGGACTGAACAGAACAGCAGCAATGGTAAAAGGAGATGCACCAAACACCACACGAGCAGCTGTGCTGCTGTGGATTAAGTAGTGAGGAAATTCTTTAAAGTTAATCCTGCAATCAGTCCTGCTCTTGCTGAAGCCAGTATGTACAACTCTCACAGGACAGCCTAAGCAGAGCTTTTTCTCTCTGTCTGGTGACACTTAATTCACCCAAGACAGGATCTATACAGAAATCTGTGGTCCCATAAGTCAGTATGTTTTCTAGCAGGTCACTGAAACTGAAAGGCAGTTTGAGGGGGTTTTTTTCTGTTTCCTTAGAAGGAATGGAGCCTGTCCCATAACCTCAAGTTTTCACTAAGACTAAACTAAGCTAAACTAAAAAGGTGATCTGCAAAAGTAGGGATGGAGAGGAAAGTTGGAGAAGAGGAGACATTGCTGTACGTTATCTCCCTGTAACTCGAGAGGTAACCCAAGACCTTCTCCTGCTCTCCCCTGTATCCCCTTTAAACCAGCACATATTGCTTCAAAATAGGTCTAGTGGTCAAGCCACTGGTCTGAACCAGAACTAAATGGCCCAGTCTCCGTCACAGACGAGCCTGAGCCAAAAGCACTGCTGGCCCCAGTGAGATGGTAAAGAGGCACCAAAAAGGAGCCCAAGTCTGCGTCAAGGAACAAAACAGCACAACCCACTGACCCAACCAAGCAACCAAAAAAACCCATGGGTAAAAAAGAAGGAAGTAAAAAAATCAGAGCAGATACAAAGGAGAAGGGATAGGAAAATTAGGAAGATCTCAGAACAAGATGTGGGGAAAAAAAGCACACAGCTTTCAGAAGATTTCAAGTGAGCTTCCAGCCTGAAGTACATTGGAACACCTCTTCTCTTGCATGGTTGTCTCCCCACGCCAGTAAGAATGGATAACACAGTTAACAAAATGCAATCAGAGAATGAATCACAGCTCAGAAAGACATAACCAGCTGCCCCTTAGTGAAAAATCACCCTGCCCAGTAGTACCACACTGTTAAGGAGAGTATAAAAGAAAACTGTACCCCAGATGCCAGAGGTGGGGGTAGGCGTTTGCTCTTCCTGCTGTACGCTATCTGGCAACGACTTTGTTCAAAATGAGAAAACAACCCAGCAGTTATTTTATTTATTTTTTTTATACAGATGGTGGTTTTGTATTAAATCAATGAAGACATAGCACATTAAGATATTAAATGTAAACTGCATTAACTGAAGATGTTTTAAACTTGAGGATGTATTGCTGTTTTCTTTTAATTTAACATATTTTAAGCATATTTCTGAAATAAATACAGGCCAGGTCACTGTGCTACAAATAAATATACAAACATTAAAACAGCACCTTGTTCCAGCTACTTGGATTTGTCCTTTTTTTTTTTTTTTTTTAAATCATGATTTAAAGGAATCAAACACAGACAAATCCTGCCAGAAAATGTTTTTATAACAAAGACAAGTAATGCCTGCACCAAGTACATTTGAAACAAGAGTTTCTCATCATTGCCTCTCTCAGCTATGCTAGCCACCCTGAGCATACACTACACAAAGTAACAGCAGTGTCCACTGATCTCTATTAGATAAACTTGTAAATCCAGATACTTCACCCTTGTTACAGCATAGCAACATGAACTTAAACTTTCAACCTTCTCCTCCTCCATATGCTAAAATCCTCCCTCCTATCCCAGGCAGCCAGCTGAATCGGGGTGAAACCAGGATTTAGCACAGAAGGGCTTTTTGCACTGAAAAGCTTCAGGGCCAAAACTTAAGTTTGAACTGCCAATATAGTGGAGATAAGACTTTCAGGGCTGGATGTAACTGTGACAGTGCGTGCAGGAGAAAAAGCAGCACATAAAAGCTCAGCTCTCTGCAAGCACCTGTCTTAAGTCACTAGAGCACTCCCATAGCAATCTCACTACATTTAAGGAGGATAGGGTAATACTTCTAGGTTTCATTGACAATGTTTGTGTGGTCACTGTCCGTATTTTCTTTGTGTGGCTGATTAGTTTTTTTCTTGGTTTAAAACACCCCCACAAAGTTCCCTGGGAAAATAATAATGTGAAATAGTTGACAAATATTTACCACTTAGAGATCATTATTTGTTATAAAAACTGAAAGAAAAAGATGAGCATGAATGTGATGGTAGACTAGTTCTCCTATTAGAAATGGGGGAAAAAAGTAATGACACCTCTAAATAAACAAATTTAAGCCAGTAAACATTCTACCATAGATACAATTATATAATAATCAGAACTCATTTAAAACTACAGAAGCAAAAATTCTTTCATTGAAATGAGATGCTTCTACCACTGCAAAAAGGAAAGCAGGGCTTGCTTTCACACCTCTGCTGACAAACATTTTTGGAAAAGTAAGCCCATAATGTGTGTTTCTGTAAGAGCTATGGTCTACCATAAGTGAGAGCAAACAGCTTGTATATTTTTTTTCATTATATCCTTACCATGTTTTATGCAATAATTCTAAACTTATAACCTCTCATAAGAAGTGATCCACTGTTTCATTCTGGAAATCCATCTGCAGTAGCCAGTTAGGATCTTTTACAGTTAAAAAAGGTGCCATGTTTTTAATGTATTCTTGGTATTCACAAATTTTAATTATGTAATCAAAATGCTGTTACTCCACAAACTAGCAAATGCATCATTTTACAATCCTGATATAAATTTACACAGGCTACTAAACCACAGATTCTTCAATAATTTTAAGATTTCTTTATGCTATATTCAAGAATCCAGTGTCTCCAATTCCTCTCACAGCTCTACAGTATGAAGAAAAATATTGTCTACTCGAAATATTTCAGCTGACTAGTTAGACTTTCTGACTATTCGATTTTTTAATACCTATTTGTGCAGGAATTTTGGCATTACACTAAACGCCTTTTAGAAATGATGAAAGGAAAACATTCTTCTGGTCCTTGGAGACCTACACATTTAAATTCTGTTCATTACTAATGAACATAATTTTATTACCAATTTTCCGCTCGTATTATCAAAGATTATTTATTTTATTGGCTCCAGGTGTGAGTTTTAACATCTTAACACGTAAGACACAAGTTTTAACGTCAGTCACAGACAACTATGAAAACTACTAGCCAGATTATGTTCAGGCATAAGGCAGACTATGCTTTACCAGTATAAGGCACATCCCATTATATTCAGATTTTTAAGTTTATTGGGGTTATACTGTTCAATATTCTCTAAGGGATGGCAAGGACTACTGCTTTTACTGCATTCATTGTCATAAATATTATACTCATTTGTGATTTGAAATGTAGCTACACTTGTAACCTGTTGCTATCCAACAAAATTAACTTGCAGTCAGCTGCCTAATAGTGTTGGTAGTATTTTATAATTCATATGTTACAATGAAAATAACAACCTGAAACATCCTTTTCCTTTACGTAAATGAAGTTCACGTAATATTTTTCTATTCCCATTACCCTGCTTTCTGCAAAACTGCCTTCCAAATCCTTCTTTCAAGAGTGTTTTGTGACAGAAAAAAACCCAACAAACACATTTGAGTGCTTGTGATCAGTTACGAAGTACAAAAGACAGACCAGGATGCCTCAGAACAACACTACCAACTTTCTCAGTGAATGGCTTTTTCCCCTTGCTCAAGGTTTTCATAGAATGAAAGGATAACAATCCTCAAATGCTGGCCATCTGAATGGTACCTGCAATTAAAATCACCATATCCTGTAAAATAAACAAACATTTTATTACTTTATGATTTTAAGAGTTCCCAACCTGAGAAAGACCAAGCAAGGTATTAGACACATTAAACACAAACAAGATATCTGTTTCAGGCAACTCTCCTCCAGTAGACAGCACTTCAAAGTTTACAGATGTTTGCAATAAAGATATTAAAAAAAGCAAAAAGCTGACTGCTAGTTTTAAATACATGATTTGCTCTTGTCGGCATATAAAGACCCACTAGTGCTGTAGCTGTAACATAGCAGGGAATTTGTCTACAGAAGCAATGTGTCTCAGTCATTATCTCCTTAAACACAAAAATCTAAAGGTGCTTATTACTGATTTTATTGCGTTTTAAATATTAAGTTATCATAGTAGCTCCTGTTTTTTTTGCTGGAGCTGTCATTTCCACTATGCACTCCATTTCTCAAGCATTTGTAAGTTAGCAGTTTTAATTCACATCTGGCTGAAATTTGGTATAGTAGTCAGCTTGCATACAAATCTCCTCTGAAAAGGTGGGGAAAAATAAAAAGCTTCAGATTTCTTCCAGCTTGCTAACCTTAAAAGCCTAAGATATTTTAATAAATGTTAATAATATTTCAATTTATAGTAATATTTTATTTTAATAATCAATGCCTTGGTCTAACCAACTGAATTAGTCATTTCCAACAAAATGCACCACAGCTGTGCTGGCCTGGTGCCTTCTTAGGTAGCTCTGTGCTGCAATGTGAAACCGGGGACGTGGGGTTGTGTCTTTGCAAAGACATTTGAATGCAACAGGGATGGATGCTCTCAACCAACTACTTCACACTGTCTTGAAATAAATCTGGGAGGCAATGATCCTATTTTGCAATAGGAGCTAGAAACTCCAAAGATTCAGACTTCAGATCCCATCTGTGACCTCTGACAGGTTTCTTAGTTTAATTCAGGTTGCACAGGGAACTTGAGCTGTCACTTAATGCACAAGCATTACAACAAAGTCTTATTACACATCCCTCAATTAACGCTAATATACCCCTAAAGTTTGAACACACGTATATAATATGTTCCAATAACGTCTATCACATTTTGTATTCCAAAGTGAGTTCATTAAGCTCACTGGAATGCTAGATGTAGTCTGAATGACCTAAGGACTCCTATCTCAAGAGGCTGTATCTAAACTACTTTCAGGTTTGCTCACACAATAGCGGAGATTTTAAGTACAGGTATCTGAAGTTACAGGAAACTAACAGTAGTATCTTTCATGGTCTTCTCTTTGGCATGACTCAGGAAATTACAAAAATAAAAGAACAGAAAACAAATACATGCAGTTAAGTCATACATAACAAGTATACGCATTGATTTGATACCAGTTTGCTTATACCACAGATGTGTAATTACACCAATTCCATCAACACTGTATATACCACCAATATTAAATTCTAAACATTTTCTATACATTTTGTTATAGAAGAATGAAAGCTTCATCTTCGACAGGGTTATCCTATTCCCCTGCACTGGCACATCAACTCACGCTACATATAAAGGAAAGATGCAAGTTCACTATGTGGAAGAGCACAGCAACTTAATAAAATGTGCTTTACTAACTACATCATAGATACTGGCAAAACTCAGATATTTCAGAGAAAAGTGCACACTATTATTGCTATTTTTGACATTGGTACATATTCCTAATTGATCAGATCAATAAGCTAACTCTACTTCCACTCAGTCAGTGAGACTTTTACCATGGGAGCTTCTTTTGAATATGCCAGCCTGTCTGGACGGAAGGCACATCAATTACACAAGTGCATGTCTGCCACACAGAAAAGACCCTGTGTCACCTCAAAGTGTGACATGTCTCAAAGGCTGGCCACAGTGACAGTGAACTACCTATTATTACCTGTTTGGCTGTGAAAAGGAAACAAATATTTTCTCTTTCTGCTCTGTTTTAATCCTACTGAGGTGGAGAAGAGCTCACCAGAGTTATCGGCAGCAAAGGTAGAAGGTCTGTCTGCAGAATTACAAGCAGCATTTGAATGAGAGGGAGAGCTGTAAATGACTGATTGATAGCTCAGCTGGCAGAGTCCACTATCTTACACAAATCAGCTTCCATGCTTCTGTGATAATAATTTTCTTTAAACGGAGCAATGATGGCTTTGTAAAAGGAAGGTATAGTTCCATCCAAAAGAAAAGGCAGCTAGGTCAATCCTCTGCCACAGAGAAATACTGAATCAATTTCTTTAGCATGAGTTACAATTGACTCAGAATGGAGTTGAGTGCATTTCTTTAGGCTCTTCAGATGGGTAGCCAAAATGGAATATTTATACATTTTTCAACCAACTTAAAACCCAACTGCAGCAATAGGAATATCATGGCACAAAGGTTTACAACTTTCAGGATGGTGTGCGTGTGTAAGGTAAGAACTTGATTCTATGAACTAAAAAAATGTATTGCATAGATCTACACCCAGCAGAAAACACATTAAAACACTTTTTGCTGCTTAATCACCTGACTTAAGAAATTAAGCGTGACCAATAATATGACTACAACATACTTCAGTGTCTCAAAAAATGTCAAAATCTATAGGAAAATGAAGCAGAGCTGAACTTTTTTCCAAGCTGATTTCATTGATAGAGGAGCAACAAACCTGTCAAGAACTGATACGTGCAAGGTAGTTACACACAGAGCCACTCAACTAGGCTGAGTGCTGAATGGGAACTGACATCTCATTTTCTTCTGTGGTTTTCTGTTTTTTTTTTTTTTTTTTTTAAAGCAAAAAACCACCACCTCATTATCCTAAATTAAGAGCTATAAGATAAAGAAACCTGTAAGCAAAAGCATAATTTGGATGTCCCTAAACCTAGAAGTCAATCTGTTGAATCACAAGTTAGTAAAGTGGAGAGAACTGTTGTCTTTTAAGAAAAGGGGCACATCTGCTCCAGGTCTGTCAGGACCATACTGAAAAGGGTCCCCCCTGACAGCCCCATACAAAAACCATCAGAGAGAGAAAAACAAAGAAATCCAGATCTAACAGGGATTGTGGTGTGAAAAATATTCAGAGACAGGCATACTGGCTGAATTTGTTGCTAGGTTCACACTGTTATCCTGAAAGTGTTAACGGCTTCTGTCAAACAAATTAGTTTAGAGCAGACAGGTGTCTCCCTGCAAGGGCCTTGGTTTTACTCCTTCCCTCTTATCCCTACACCATGAGCCTGAGGCTCAGCGCTTACATCTCTACTAACTCAACAGGAGCAGTTCAGTGCAAGCTTGAGCACAAGCACTGGCATATAATCATCAATAACTTGTAATTTATAGTGTTTTTCCTGCCTTAATTTCAAGCTCTGACAACCAGTGCTCTCCCAGATAACACCTACCTACCTAACTCAGGGAAGGGTATGGACCTGGGGGTGCTCCCAACGGGTCATGTGAATGAGGTCCCTGGGCTGTTGGTGAAGGGCTTGTGCACAGCAGTGATGCCTGTGCCACTACCTTCAAAAAACACACCTTGGCTTGTTCCCTTTGTAAGCATAAAGACTACGCATCTGTCTCTCTTCCTCTACCATCTGATTTTACTCACTACAGTGAAAAGAAAGGCAGGTGTCTGGTCTCTTCTCTCCCTTTTCATTGCGTTCTTCCACCACATCACAGGATTTAGAAAACGTGAGAAAGGAGGGAACATCTTGTGGCTATAGCTGGTAGCCAGCAGCACACTACCCTACAGCTGCAGGAAGTTCTCAGCAGGCAGACAGAACCGACACCTGCCAGTACTTCTCCAGTATTACTGCTTTGTCAGGCTTCTGGATTTATCAACATCCACGGCCTTTTACTTACTGAATTCTAGGACACTTTTTAACAGTCTCTGGCAGCAATCAGGTATAATGTTAAAGAGTGTTACAGCCATGAACGTACGTGGGACATCAGTCAGCTGAGTGTAGGGACTCCTTCCCTTGGCCAAAATGCACACCTACACGCGTGCACGCATATGCTTTTTCAGACTAACACAGCTCACTCTACAAATTACAATAATTAAGGTTGTAATTTCTCTATAGATTATACCCAATAAACCTACTTCCATGGAACTATTGTAATACACAGTCTGATAAAATAGGACCCACAGTACATTTTCATATTTCTTAGTAAAGACTCCCATGTAGTTTATGACATACAAGTTTGACCACACTTGGCACAAGAACGTACACAGAAACTCCATCCACATATAAAACTGCATGGAAAAAGGAAAAAAATTAAAGAACAGATTTCAGCACAAGCTCTGCTCTATGCTTCAGAGAGAAACCCAACGCTCAGAAAGACTGATTTGTTACCTGTTATTTTATGGGGTACAGTCACATTACAGGAAACAAAGGCAGACAGTACACAAGCGAGATGAAGAATGCTCAGCTCTGCCCAAGATCACTGCAGGCAAAACCAATTACCTCAAAGGCAAAAACATAACTTTGTCTGATGTAGGTTTTTATTTTTATTCTTTTTTTTCACCTCACGTAACTGGTTCTGCTGCCATGGCTCTGATCAGCAGTAAATTAGGATTAGGTAGAAAGGACTGGGATAAGGGGGCAATGTAAAAGCTGGAGGGCAAGAATGAGAAAAGAGAATTGATAAATAATACACAGGTCTCTTCTGTGAAAAGCTGGCAGAGCTGCTGGTGAATAACTGGAAATACTATCCAAATTCCACTGATAGAAAAAATAATCTAGGGAGAAGGGTTTATAGCCAGAGAGGAACCCACTGTCTGAAAAATCTGTTTGAGATTCCTTGACCTCAGGGGAAAAAAAGAGAGTGGTAAATGCTGGGATCTCACACAAATGAGGGGTAGCAGAGCTTGCAGAATAAGACTATTTGAAATGCTCTGAAGATGCCAATTTAATGTCGTGAACCTCACTGTACGTTTTGGAGAAAGGACAGCTGTTAAAAAGAAAGTCTCCTGGCAATTAAATACATGCCCAGCTCCATAAACCAAAATGGTCGATGGAGGAGCAAAAGAATAGGAAGACAGGGGAGGAAAAGAAAAATTCTTTGAGGTACTTCTAGGCTACAGAAATATTGACAGTGCTTTCGGCACACTTGTCAAGCAACAGTGAGATTCTCTTCAGCACAAGATCCATCAGCTCACTGCTTGTCTCTTGGTTGATCGGAGAGATCTTAAGATTTGCTATCATTACAAGACAATGGATAGGAGTATCTGCGCAGCGACCTGCCTGGAGTTATCTGATGAAAAAGTAAGTTCGTCAGAGGGAGAAGGCAGAATTACATTTTCAAACTCTTCAGTCTATGTGTCTGCCTTCAAAAGGCTTGTCATCTGGATGTGCACATGGAAACCCACACCCATACAGATAATCCTCCTGCCTTATGGCAGAACACGACTGACAACTACCAGGAGAGTGCTGAGGAGGAAGCAAAAATAATTAAATAGAAAGAAAATGTAAAAAAACTCTTTACACTACAAAGGTGAAGGGCACTTCCATGATATAGGTGAGAAGATCAATAGGGCAAGACTATGAGAAACAAGGGGAACTTGGCATGAGTGAGAAGGGAGATTCTCTCTCCATCTGGATGATGCTTCATGCTGAGTAGACACTCTGACTCTACAACCCAGGGCTAAAGTCCACATCAAAACATTGCTGGCAGCTGGCAACTTTAAAATCTGAACTGACTGAAATAAAAGGTCTCAGAAAAGCGCCGCGTGCTGAGGGGTAGTGAGCTTTCTTCCTGCTAGAGAAGTTGTGAGGAGACAACTGTGAGATGCTTTCTACTTCTGAAAACAGAGGTGATGACGAGAAGAACCACCCTGCTCTCTTCTTGGGAGATCACCTTCGTGTTGAAGAATAAGAGATCACTGGTCACAAAGTGCAAGCTAAATACATTTACCTTCAAAATGGCAAGATTTAATCAAAGCTTAGGAGCAAACGGTATAAAAGCCACACTCCACACACTGCCATAAAACCAGTAATATTTGTTCTTTCAAAAAATAGGACTTCTATGAACTGTGCTATTTTCCATAACCTCCAGGATGTCACCATTACAAAATGGGTCTTGACATGCAGCTGATATTTTTCTGGTCCTTAATTTCATTTTATTGCATCTAGCTATACCACCTCATTCCACACGGTCTTTAAATCTTGCAGATGGTTCTTCCACTGGTGCAGATCTGTCACGTGACTATGCTACATATTTTTCCCTTTCTTTTTATCTTTTCTTATAAATCATTCCCTCTAGTCTCTAATAATTTCTAATGCTCTACTGTGAGTTTCAGCCAATTAGCCTGCATCTCAATTTTGGATCCAGCTTTCCTGATATCATCTTCCCTTGTATTTTGCACATTTGTTTTAAAATTCCTTTAATAATTACGCCAATGCCTGTACAGAGAGCACTACAAAAAGTACAACTAGCATCGAGGTGTTTTAAGAGCCAGAAATTTAAGATGACACCATTCATTCCGAATCAGTGTAGTTTTACACCAAAGAAAGAAACCATTTCTGAATGAGAAAAGATAGTCAAAAAGGAGAGAAGGGAAGATGGATAGTTGAGAGTACTTTGATTAAATACTTAAAATAATGTGCAATAGCAGACATTTAAATTTTGTATGCTTTTAAGGCATCAGTATTGAGTGCCATTACAAAGCGTAAGTCACACAGGAATTTAAGCATTAGTTACACATTTTCTAAACTATTTGTTCCTAGCTTAGCCAGATGCCTCCCATGGTTTGAGTATCTTTATAAAAATATAAATACACACATGTTAAAACAAAGTGTCCCTGCTGGAAAGGCTGGAAGTTGGCTAGCCTGTCTTCATAGCAACTTAAAAACAGTTTGAAAAGTAGTAGAATAAAAGCTTGCATAAATAAATACCAATTATTATCATTAAGAGATCCTTGAAGGCAGGTGTATAATAGTCAACATTAAGGTCATTTTTATATTCAATTTAGAGATATATCTCCCAAGCCAAAAGACAAACTCAAGTACTAAAATTTGCCATTATTAGAAAAGTTAATTTCAATGTTCAACCTCTAACTTGTTATCTGTAATTAAGAAAAATCAGATTTCAAAGCAACAAAAGGAGACTGTGATAAAGCTATCTGAAGTACTCTCTGTCAGGGATAAAGCCAGCAGAGAGGTGGCTGTCATAAAAAAACCAAACGGCTTTTTCCACCTCCATCAAGGTCACTTTACTGATGATGTGCTCAATAAGATGATAATGCATTTAACCACTTTCCTTGCATCTGACTTCGACCTTATTGCAAATCCAAATGGCCTTGTTTAACTATCCTGGCCTTTCAACATTTCCCTGAACAAAGATAATTAAGGAGATATACTGCCCCCTACTATCACAGGAATTGAAAGACAAATAAACTTTTAAGAGCACAGCCAGGTGTCTATTGCATTAATGTACAATGTTTAAGCAGGGGGTAAAATGAAATAACGGTTAAATAATTATAAAAGGTTAACAAAGTTAACTTTGCTACAGAAGGCAATTCTGTTTTATTTAAAAGAGAGAGCATAAAAGGCTTTCTAGACTACTTTTTACAACTCCCTGGACAACAGTCTTTTCTTTAATGCAGTTTCTGACTATGAGGAAAAACGTTCTGCAAAAATTAACAACTCTGAAATTTCTGCAGATTTGCAACTGCCTATATGTCATACATGGGTACAATTATGTTTTATGAAAAAGCAGGTCTGTATGATTAAACCAAGTGCTGCTCTAATAAAAGCATTTCTGTTCATCTTTTTCCTTTGCGTGTGGTCAGCAACTACACCAGAGATGCAAATCGATGCAGTTTAAAAATTAGTTTGTCAGTTATGACAATTTGGAAGCTTAAGGTAATGCTTTCTCATTATTTATATAGTGATGAAAAATGACCAAATAATACCATTCTGTCATAGCAGTTACTTTCTTCTTTGATTTTTTTCATACATATTCTTGCATCCCAAAGCATTCTTCAGGACACTAATTCTTCATACTAATTCTTCAAGGAAAAAGAAACAACAAACACACCAATAGCATGTGGACTAGTAACTGAAACAGGATAAAAAGAAAAAAAAGCAGGCAAAGCAGTCGGATGTTCTTTTGTAGTTGCATGCAAGAGATCTTATTTTAGATTAATCTTTTTTTCTTCTAAATCTGTTTTTCTTTTAAGCATCTTAGAAATACTGTTGTATAGGTCTGAATCCTGTGCAAGAGCCAGAAAGAGGCAGAACAGCCTCTTTCTCAAGTTGTATCAAAAACACATAACTCACTGTTGACGCGATACCAGAAATGTGAGCTTACTGCTGCTGCAAAAATTGTTGTTCCTTTGCCACAGAAAATACAGTATGCAGAAAACCTGTTACACATATTTAATTGGCATTTTACTATAATGAAGATCTTGAGAAATGACAACAACATCTACCTCTGCCATTTTGTCAGGCTACCATTAATCTGAGTTGCAGATGCAGTCTGTCCAAATTTCCAAGCATTCAGGTATTTGTCTAGATCTTTTGCTGTAACACTTCTTAACCCAGACTCATCTTCTGAATTCTGAAAACACCAGAATTTAAACCTCCTGTAAAGATGCCTTCCCCTACCCAATACAAAAACCAGTTCTTCTACCATTACCAATTACCACATCAAATATTTGAAGTTTGCAATGATTCATATATTACTGCTATGCAAAACCCTCTCTGCTGTATAAAACAAGTCATAAGCGTCTCACTCTGAGTTAGATCTCAAAATGGTAACCCTGTCTTTCGTTTCCGATGTAGATCCTACTAGAATGATATACTGTCTCCAGATATGAGAACTCTACTGCTTTCTTACATTTAAAGGACTTGCTTCATAAACCATCTACTTGATAGCAGTTTACACTGGCTATGCTTGCCCTAGCCAGTCCCAAAAAAAGACTACGCACCTTGCTGTTACCCCCAGTAAGTTCTGAAGTTTTCCTGTATAACTGCACTTTCAATTCTTTCGATCTTAGGCAAAGAGGGTGAACGATTACCTTCCATTCATTCAGAATATTTCAGCCACCTACCTACTCTGTCAAGAGTTTAACACAGGTGAAGCTTTCTAAAGGAAAGCTTCCATTTGTCTCTAACATTTTAGAAGCTTAACTTAGTTCTAAGTTGGAAAACTACAGAAGCATTTTAGTAGTACAGTTACTTTATTTCATCCTGATTCCTTATTTTGTATAAAAATCTTCAAATGCTCAAACCTAAAAGATGTATACATCTTCATAACATTAGTGAGGTCACCAGCTCACAGCATCATCTATCTACGCACCACTGAACATACAGAATCCCTCTTGCTATACTGAAATACATAGATCTGTAACTACCTCTTGAGAAAGCCTTTCAAGTTCACGCACAGTGAAGCCTACAGCCTAATTCAGAATAAAATAACCAGCAAAAAGACCTCTGTAGACATGCAGAAAAGATGGGAAAGCTAACGTCTTTTCTCATTTGGAAAACAGCACACTGCAGTATTATTTTCTAATCTCACCACTCCAATGCCTACATTGTATAAAGCATACGTATTGTAACCTTTTATTTTTCCTTGTTTAATTCAATAAGCTAACTGGGATGCAAAACAGGTTACAGAAAAAGTTGTAAAATCTGATCTCATCATTGTTTATCAGATCATTTCAGTGATTTGGTAAGTTGTTAAATCTTCATAGATGCACATTAGAAACGCAAGAATACAGCTCATGACAAATTCTGTAAATTGGGTCAGTTTACACGATACACTGACGGGTGCTTAGTAGCATTCTTATTGTGGACCTTTAAATGAACACATACCCGACATGACATTTTACATTTTTTTATAGTATTGATTACTAATTTTTTAGACAGCTACCACATCAGCTGCTTTTCTTCAGAATGAAAAAAAAAAAATGTATCCCATACTGCATGGAATGTATTACTTCATGTGTTCTTAATTCTACTGCAGAAAGGTTAGAAAGTAAAAATTACAAGTAAGCCCAAACCATCTAAACATTAAATGCTTTTGTAAACGTCCCGCTGTTGTAGGTTTCTTGCTAAATTATAACATGGCCTTTTTATATCTTCTTGAAAGAAAAAAAAACCAACCACCTTATACTGTGACACAGATGGGGCCATTCTCCACATAGAGTTGCAGAGCGGTTAATCAAAAAACTTTTTAACATCTCATTGGGAGGCACTGGGCTACTTGACAGTTTTGAGCCCCAATCTGATGGATGAAAAAAATGGTAGGCTACATTTTCTGTTGAGGTTTAACCATTTTCCCCTTACCATGTTTTACTCAAATACTTTCATCTGAACTTACTGAGGATATATTGAATTTATCTTTTGAAAGAAAAGAGAGAAAAGTAATCACCCACATGAACACCACCAAGAAGTTCAGGGAAATAAACCTGGCCTATTTAGTGCCATTATGCAAATGTACAAATTCTTATCTCAATAATAGCCTGTATCAGGCAATCACATCCTTGAGTCTATTAAGCAATTAACACACTTTCAGGGGACTCTTGCCCTCTTCAATAACTTTTCCACATATTTTTAGTGAATTTATTCTGCAGATTAGAAAGCTTAAGAGAGAAGGTGCTTCCCTTCCTCTCCCTCCATTGTTCTCTACCTTCAAAACCAGTAACAGATCCAGAGCAGCTCAGTCTTTGTCTGAGGGTCTGGTAGTTCACATCCTAAATTTCTCTCCCGGTTGCTGAAAGGAAGGCAAGGTTTCTGAAAGCTTTTCACAGTAATGGCCAGAAAACAGGCACAAAGTTAACAAAGGGGAGCTATCACTACGAAGTGTCAGGTTTGTTTACTGGAGCAGACCAGTATTCTCCCAAATCTCCAAAGTTCAGATTTTTTTTGTTTAATAAGCTGTTAAAAAAATGGCCAATGGGCTAAGTAAGGTGAACATAAGCTAAGATGGTTTAAAACAAAACACTTCACAAACAGATGAGCAATTCAAACTCAGATTCTTATGAATTAACAGGTAAACTAAAACACAGTGAGGAAAAAAGCTGCAACAGAATGTTCATGCACTGGAATACAGGCAACATAAACTTAAGCAAATTTAGTTGCTGACATACCTCTCAGTTTATTTTTTGTTTGGTTGGTTTTTCTTCCCTCCCCCCCCAATCCTTCTTTAAAGTCTACTCTAGCAATTAACAAACAGAGGTCTCGGATGGCCCACCGAAACATTTAAAGCTGGGGAACAAAAGGTTTATTTTAAAAATGAAAACCTTGGCTTGTACAACTCCAGACATGAATCTGCTTTCAATTACTGAAAGTATTTCCACTTCAGTAAAAAAGGATCAAATCTTCAACTACACCATCTTTAGGCAACGAATTTGATTATATTAAGCTTTAAGAATACAGAATGACTTTGTGACACAGATGTGTGTTCTATACATATCATTTATTAGGTATACAAGAAAGAAGGAGCTAGCACTTTAAATGAGAAGCAGACAGAAATGTGGCTGCTCACAGCAGCACTGTACTTCCACACCAGAGCTCTGCTTTAGGGTTGGTTTTTTTGGGTTTTTTTTTTGTTTGTTTGTTTGTTTGTTTTTTTCTTCAGGTGCTCACAGAAATGTCAAATATTACACTAAGCTTTAAATGAACGATTTTACAATCACTTAGAAATGAACTTAGGTTGGGTTTTTTCAGACTTTTATTTGCATAATTTGCACTGTTGCAAAGTTACATTTTTCTTTCTAGACTTTTCAACTACCACAATCTCTTCCACAACCTCCCCGGTACAGCAGGTATCACAGCTTCTAAAGAAGCATAATAATCAGAACCACTTTACACTTTTCCCATTATACAAGCAAACACAGTTAGTCTAGGGAGCTCAAAGGCTTACACCCTGCAGCCAGATGCAACACCTCAAACGCAAATTATGCAAAAACTTCTCATTTCCTACATCTCCGATTTCGCAAATCGTTACATCTCCGATTTCGCAAATCGCCCCTACCGCATCCCAGCCACACACGGGGTCGGGTTCTTTTACCAGCGAGGCAAGAAACAGGAGAAAAGCGGTTACCTCTCGGCTTAGCACTCTACACACACACCACTCCAATCCCCGGCTCCCCGCGCAG
>NW_010127155.1:21840-36229 GCF_000699245.1 Pterocles gutturalis | reverse complement strand
CTGGACGGGGCAACTGGTGTTGGGTAGGGGCCAGAGAAGGGGTGTATGGCACGGGTGAGTCTTGTTTCAGCATTTACAGCATTGGGTAATAAACTGAATTACCCACGTGAAAGAACTGAAAGACGGAAGGGGGAGGGGGGGGTGGGGGTGTATCTGTGCGTGTGGCTGAATGACAAGGAGCCAGGGAAATCTCTGCTCCTTTGTCTGGCATCAGCTCTACGAGGGAGCGCAGGCACGCTTGCTTTCAGGGTGGGAGGTGGGCTGGGAGCCGGCGTGTGCAAATTAATTTAATTTCTACTGCTTCTGGGACATCTGTATGGAAACCATGTAGCATATTGCTCCTTTGCTCCCTGCCCGGCAGGGTATTGGATGTGGGGGTGATTACTGATGAATTAAAAACCCTCAATCACAAACGGTATTAATCTATGCAAAGAAAACTATAAATACATTTCAGTTAATTCCCTGGGGATGCTACTTCCTGTTCCGTGTGTGTCCTCTCCCTCTTGGCCGGCCATTTTTCACAGGATTTCCAGAGATTACAGCTCTGAAATCTTATCCCCATGGCAATCCCAATAATGCTAGCTGTAGTGAACCAGGATTTCCAGTCAGCCCAGCGTCTTCCGAAAGCCGAGCTCCTTCACATTTGAAGGTGTGGAGGCTGGTTTAATCCTCTAGTTCATGAGCACCTCCAAAATTGAGATGAGCAGAGTATGGCACTGAGAGCGATGGTGTGAACTGAAAGCGTTCCTGTGAGCCAGGGACTGTGCCAAACTGAAGGCCAAAGGAATTGCTTAGGATAGAAATGGCAAAGAATATATCATATAATTTGGGAATATTTACAGATCCTAATAATAACAGCCTTAAAAACATTCCTGGGGGATCTTCCATGTTGGATACCAGCTAACTCTTGCAAGCTTTTGAGCAAGTTCTGCAAAATGAGTTTATGGCCTTTCACTGCTTTGAAGCTTTTGATCATTGAACCTCATGACTGTAGTTGTGAAATTTCTCTGATGATCAGTTCATCAGCATCCCCAACGATGTTACAGCCTCAGACTTCTCAGTTTCACCAAAGGTTTTTTGACCTCTTAATGACATTAAATTTAATACAAATATTCTTTAGAATTTTTTTCTTCTGCGGCTGCTGCAGTCGCTCACCCATGTGTCTGAGCAAATCGGTATTCCCCTCACCTCAGTGTGGGAAATGCACTCCTGAAATTAAAGAACAGTGAATGTTTGTTGGGTTGGGGTCTGATTGTTCAGAAGCCACTTGTCCAGTAGCAGTACTGCCTTCTTTTGTTTCTACACAGGCTGAGACGGAGCCACACATCCCTTAAATCAGTGTAACACAGGCTGAAATGGGTTGTTGATTTCTGCAAACCAGGACCCTCTGTTGGGGCCTCTAGATGCAATTATAATCCTAGGAGGCAGAAACAAATAAAAGATTTGTGCCTTTGCTACTTCTCTGCCTTCCTATATCTCCTTTCTCATGGATTAATACTGAGATAGTCACAGTATCTTGGAAATGTCATAGGTACTGTATCACATAAATGAAGACAGTATTGTTGCGCTGAAGCAAAATGAGGGGGTTGCATTCTGGCAGCAGGACATAGGCAAATTTCTGTAAAAGTAAATAGTCTTTCTAGCATTTTGGGTTACTGATATAGTTACAGAAATTGCATATCTCCATGTCCTTTTATGTTTTCTTCTGTTTATTGCTATTTGGAGAATGTGAGGAAGGTACGTGTTCATACAAGACTGCCCCATGTCAGATAACTTCTGGGAATAACAAACTCCAAAGCGCACTTGGATAGGGCAGAGCTGACATCCTCAATAAATGGCCTAGGCCACATGATGTAAAGGATAGCTACCTTAGGAATTCTTATTTTGGATATTGATGATCAGCTCGGTTTTTTAAATTGCTTTATTGGTTTTTGTGTCAGCATTTTCTTATCATGATTATTTAAAAAAACCCCAATCAACAAATACTTGGTGGTGTGGACATGCACTAGACATGCACTCTCTTGGTCATTTGCAAGTTAAAGGGGAGCACTTTTCAGCACATCATTGCTGATCCCATTTGCAAGGAGGAAATTGGGCCCTCGCTAACATAGTTTCCAGCTAACACCTTTGAGGGTTTGAACTAAAGTGAGGCTGCAAGTTCTTTCTTGCCTTCTAGGAAATTCACATAGTAGGAGAGGTAGTAAGCGGTAAACCGTGATTCTTGCATCTCATTTGTGTGTCCATCTTTGAAGCCTTGTAATAAAAGATGAATACTCCTTTTCCAGGTAAGTATGTACTGCTCCCATTTACAAAAATGTGATGATAAAATATTTGCTCAAGGCCATGCACCAGGGGTTTAATCAGATACTAACAGAGGTCAGTTAAACTGTCTGTATCTCCGATTTACTTCAGTGGGCTTTTCCTTGAGTTCTGTTTCAAGAATGTTTTGAAACATGATCAGGAGCACGAATTTTCTTACCTTATGCTAATTCTGCCATAGAGTCTATGCATTTATTAAAAAAAAAAAAAAAGGAAGGAAAAAAAGGAAAAATAATTAGGGCCTGCGTGATAAAGCATCGAAGATGAATTCCCATTTCAGCTTATTATTCGTAATGGGATCCCAAGCACATGAGATGACTAGTAAGATAAAAATAAACTCTGTATGTAAATTTCTCAATCATATGGAAAAGAAATTAAAGGAAAAGAAGCCAAGTGATTGTTTTCCAGGTCTCTGTTTCACATGTGAAATCTTCTTTTCACATGCTTGACTCTCTGAGAGAATGCTTTCTCTCACTCCATATACCGCTAGAGGAAACCGGAGCTGGCAGCAATCCTGAGAGTGTAAGTCCAGAGGCAATCCCTTTGGGTAGTTTCTTGCTGCAGTTCCTCTCTGCCAGCTGCAGCAGAAGGGTGTCCATGGTGACATCAGGGTTTGGGCGTTCAGTTCTTAAAACGTCATAGCACAATATTTGTGGTGTGTCACATTCCACCCAACGCTATTGATAACTGAAAAAAAAAATTAATTGATTCATGGAGCAACATGTTTAAAAGAAGAGCCTTCCTATCCCCCCCTCAGCCTAATGTCGGAAGAGGGATTGCAAAATGCCTGTCCTAGCTGAACAGATACTGTCACTAATTAGCTTTATAGTAGCAGCATTTTCATTTTTTACTGTGCTTGACAAAGGGAATTTTGCAACAGGTAATGACTTTAAGAAAGCAGTGCTTGTGGGAGAGGAGAAGCCAGGTTGGGAAGCTCAGATTGCTGCATGGGAAGCCAAATACCCTCCAGTAGCAGATGCTTGTCTCCCACACCAATCTGCCTGACTCTGCTTCCCTGCCTTCCCTGTACCCATAAACAATAAAAGAAAAGCGTTGAGCCTTTCTTTTCGTGCATGTAGAAAGCTGTGACAAAGCAACAGTTTGGAAGATAGGCTATTTGATACTCCAAGTGCAGGGCTGCCTGCGTACAGTCAGTAACAAAGCAAACAAGATGAGGCCTTCAGCTGTGGTTTCCAGCCGAAACCAGGACAGGGATGCTAAGAATTTATTGTCATTGTGTTCTGCAATTTTTAATAAATGGAGAAGAAGCAAGAGAAGTATGTTTCCAACTTTCAGAAAGATTTATTGAAGTTTGCAGGGAACCATCAAGCTTTTAGTTATTTGTCTTATGTGTTTCACACGGGATATTTTGCAAAGGTCTGTGAACTGAAAGTGTCCAAACGACGTGTTTTGACTGGAGTTTCTTGCTGACAGATGCATGTGCAAACACTGTGTTTAAAAGCTATCTCTAGAAACAACGGTTGATTTACAAAGTACCTGAGAGAACTGAAAACAATACCCTAGCACATCTCCTGCTTGAAGAAGGCATCTCTGTGCCAAATTTTCACAAGTGCTTGTCATCACTTTCTGAATTTTGCAGCAACTTTTCTTCCCTCTTGTGTATGTGAGTAAAAATAATAATTTTGAAAGTGTGTAAGTGACAACATCAGCATAATGCATCACAAAAGCGTGATGAATCATTTCGCCTCGTGCAAGTCAGCACCCCCTTGATCCTCCAACTTGGGCTTCTCCTAAGTAAAAGTGCTAATTATATGGCGTGTGCATGGATGTCAACAGAGATTACAAACAGAAATCTCAGGCAAAGGGAGTGACCGTATTTCTATGTTACCACTGAATATGAGTTTCTTTCAGTGCAAAGATAAAGCTAGATATACATTCAGAATACTGTGGTCTCTATTCAACATACAAACAAGTCCATATGTACAAAAGACAAGGCGGGCATTCTTATCGGAATTCCATTGAAAAAGGGATGACCAAAGTAAACACGCAGAATGAAACAATGACTAATAGCATCAAACTGCCTAGGCTATTGTCCCCTTTGGGAACTGCCAATCCACTTGCTCATAACAAAGAGCATAGAGACAGGGAAATACCCCTCAGTGAACATCTGCAGGATGCCTGTGCTGTACTCACGGATGAGTTGCAGAACAACAAAATGTACCTGACGTCATTAATTAGGTGAATTATGTCATTCCAACACTGGGGTTCCCTCCCTCCAAAGCTGACATTCTTGTGACATAACTTGATGAGATACTGAAGAGTAGCATAAGTCACTATCCACGAGCATACAGCAGGATTATTTATTTAGCTTGGAAAATAGCACTACCCTTGAGACCACACCTGTGCTATGTACTCCATATATAGCTATCACTGAGCTGCCTTCAAACTAGTGGCAACTTGGAACTCACCCCAAGTTTATTGCTTTGTGTTGATTTTCTTGGGTGGATTTTACCATGTGGGCTGAATGCTGCTAGTCATATCTGAGGCATTCACTTTAAAACCATCGTAAGGGTATTCAGCTATCAAGCTCCTTTGTGTTTTCAGATCCCCAAACCCATACAAGTGCAACAATCTTTTTCCTCTTGTAAGACTGTAGGCAGGCAAGATTTTTTAAAGTTAATGTGTGCGTTTATCTATCTAATCTATTTCTTTTTCTCCACTACTTCCTTCTTAATTTAATCTATTTTTAGGGAAAAAAAAAAAAAAAAAAAAAGAAGAAACTAAGCTTGCTGCCCAACCAGGTGTTGAAATGGCTAGGAGGTCTGATCAAAACTTGACTCACCTCCTTGATGATCAAGCTTTCACCAGGTTAAGGAGTGAAGGATGGAGCTGTTGGGGTAAAGCACATCTAGTCATTTACACTTTATTGATGTGATGCTTTCTTCACAGCAACAGTTTGTAAAAAGCAAGGATGAAGCAGTGCCTCTTGTGACTGCCACAGCTGTGGATTTTAGTTGCCTCTAGTGTACTCCACAGGTGGAGACTGGGAGTGTGTGTATTGGGGAGTTACCTTATCAAGGATGAAAGGCACAGCTCTTGCAGCGTGAAGGCTTCAGCACCCCACCAATGTGTGTGACAGAAAAGGTTGTCCTGGCACCCACACAGCTCCTGAAATTTTCTTTTGCCCTCACATTTCTCTTTCAAGGAGGAGGGGAGTTAAAATATCCAAGTGCAAAGAGATCTGGGGACCGGGAGAGACATCTGTTGAAGCAAAGTCACATGTGTGGGACATGTGGGTTGAAAAGGACCCTGTTCTTGATAGGTATTCAGGATTTTCCCAGGCTTGTCTATATGTCACTTTTTCAAACAATCTCACCTTGACTGTCATTACTGTTGAGGCAATTGAGGCAGGTGGGCAGGTGGCTTGGGAAGGCACCACTTTGCCCATAGGAACATTCAGATTATTCCACAGAGAAGGGCATGGACCAGTGCTAGAGGTTAAAGATCAATAAAGCTTGTGATATTTGTGTTTAAAGTGTGAAACTTGGAGAAACGCACCCAAGGACAGGGTCAGTGGCAGGACAATGTGGTGGCGGGGACAGATGGAGCAAAGTCCATTGTCCCTTGCAGGAAGAGAAGCCCTCAGACTTATTCACAGTTTCTGGTGGTAGTAGGGTCTGTGGCATCTGCTCGCTCAAGTGTCACCTCTGTTGCTTGCTATCACTAGGTACAAGCTTGTTTATGTTTAACAGAAACAAAAGCATTCCCTGGCGTGTTTTAGGGTTGGTAGGAAGTTGCTGCACATATGCACAGGAAAAACAACAACAGTAACATTAATATGTATTGACGTAGTGGGATTCTTGCCAAAACATGTCACTACAGGCGGGCAGAGCTCACTTCTGCAGAGAGGTGTACAGCTACTTTGCACCTGCAAATATCATACAGGAGCAGAAGGAGCAAAAATACATAGGTTCCAATTTTTCAGAGCATGAGTGTTTTGCTACTGGTATTGATAAGGGTGGGATTGAGTCCAACTTCCATTTATTGCAGTTATTCAATGTGCCTTGAACAGAATGGATGTGAAACTGGGGATGGTATCAAGCTTCCCAGAGGGAGCACGTCTCAACTTATATCCGTAGCCTCTTTATCTTCTGCTGATTAGTCTCCTACACTTGTAATATAAGTTTTATTTCACATCTGCGGTCTTGATAAAATGAGAATTATGGGATGAGAAAGAGGAGCACTGTAGATTGAACTAGATGAGAAAGTTGGTTTGCTCTCCCCATAAATTACGGATGTGTGCAGACCCCGTGCTGTTCAAGGTGAATTTTGTCCTCTAGTAACGAACTGCTGCCACCAGTGGGCTGCGGTTTGTATTGGCGCACACTTTTGATGCTACACATCTGTGATATTTTTAATAGTAGTCGAAATATTCCAAGACTCCAGGTCTAAAATGAAGCCATGCCTGCACCCGACAGTTGGAGGGAGCCATGTACTAGATCAAAAATTTCATGTCTGTCTCTGCAACACACACTGAGCGTAGACATTACTCTCTTGATTTAGACACACTTGCAAATTCCCCACAGAGTAATTTTCTCCAGATAAACTTCATACCACATCTGCTAAAGTTAATCCTCCCACACTGGCTTACTTGACAAAAATGTGATTGTATATGTGTAAATTGTAGGGATCAAATTTTTACTGGCATGGTTTTGCACATATTGGACCTCAGTCTTCAAGGAAACACAAGCTTTAGGTATTGAAGGGCAGCTTCAGCAGAAAAGATACATACATGTCCTGAAACAGACACATGAACCACAGCATTTCTGAGTACCCAGTGTCTTATTCTTTGCTAAGTTTGTCAAAATTCTAGAAATTAAATCACTTGAGAATCCCTTGCTCAGACCATGGCTAACACTCAGTAGGAAGCCTGATGCCTCAAAAATGTGCTTGTTTCTAACCATTTCTCAGAAAATGTGGCCAGAGATTGTGGTGATGAGAATCATTATATATATGCATATGTACTTAACAACACACACACACACATATGTATATTATATGTAACATGTAACACATAATACAATATTTTATACATGGTATATGATATATAACACATAACATGCAGTGTAATATGGAATTACATTATATAATGGAATATAATGTTATAATATTATAGTATAATATTCTATTGCATTATGTTATATTGGCTCCATGGTTTTCGTTATATTTCTTAGCTTGAGGGTGATTCAGATTAACATCTTTTAGTTTGCTGAAAAATATCCTACCCAGGCAATAGTGGTCAATGTTGCAAGTCCAGTCTACACACCACTAAAATGAAAACAAAGCAACAGGGCAAAGAACAGTCCTATTTGGATGGATTACTGACATGGGCAAAATTATTTAAGAGGACAAATTCAGGCTTCTCAGCCAAAATGGATTTCTTGAAAAGATTCATCATCCTGTAGCATCCTGTCCCTTCTGAGCACTGAGGGTTGCAATATGTGCTGCTGTCTGCAGGACAGAGGCAGAGCCCGCTGTCTGCTCAGCTCTCCCATCTGCATTCCAGGGTCGTCCACCCTGCCACAAATTTTTGCCCATTAAAATATGATACTGAATTGAAAAATAGACCACACAGTGGATTCACGCACAAACTTAATGTTCAAGTGCAGTTTCCTACTGTCACCATCTTTGCTACAAAGTTAAAAAATATCAAATTTGCTTCAAATTCTTCAAGGCAACAGGAGACTAGAACTCTATAAACGTGGAATGATTTTCTTGTTGAGTGAGTAATGCTTTGCATTGGTCTGAGGAGACTCTGCTGCTGATGCTTGGGCAGACTCCTAGCAAGATCTTCATTTATCACCTGCTGGTGGACCAAAGAGCTGCTCCAATTCTTACAGTGAGCCTAAACCCATCATTTTGTCCTGTGTCTGCAACTCCAATACACTGCTATGAGGAAGGCTCTGAGCATTAAGGGAATACTGCTAATAACTAGGTAGTATGTTGCTTTTCTAAAATTCCCTAATATGAAGAAACTAAAATTATATATCCTCTCCCAGAATAATATAAGGTTATCAGAAAAATAAGAATGAAACTTTATTAATAGCAGTAGGAGGATATTCTATTGGCCATCTGGATGAATCCATAGAGTACTTCAACAAGAAACAAAAGGTTTTGTTGGTGTTTGGTCAAACATCTTTCTTTAGCCCATACTACTGGGTATAATTGCTTCAGCACCCTCTAACCAGTATATGGACCTCAAACTCCATGGTTGTGTGCTCCATAAATAACTTTCTTTGGATTTGCTGACTTTGCTGACAGCTGCTGTTTACACAATACTTGGAAAATAAGATAATCTTTTTTGAAGGTGAAATAAAGATTTTGAAAATTAATTTTGTCCGTTTTTTTGAAATAATGAACAACAAAGCCAAAGATGAAACCCTACTGTTTGTGGGGTTTTTTTCTTCGTAATGGGAGAGAGAAGAGCAAGGAGTGTGAAGGGAATTAGTCAAAAGGAAATGCTGAGGCTTTTCAGTTTCCTGTTTTTAGTGAGAATCAGGGACCTAATGATGGGGAACCTGCAGTTGGGGAGAGGGTCACTCACTTGTTACCAATTTAATTTGCAATATTGTAAGTCAGTAAGTAAGTCACCCTAAGAAGCAGATCTGCTGGGAATCCACATAAACTCATTACAGTCAACTGCTGGGCAAGTACTTTGGTGTGTAGACAGCACTGCATACATTTTATTTAATTGAAGGTTTATATGGGTTCATTAGCTGGATTATAATTGGAGTTTTAACATATGTTCAGAAAATATTCTATGATGTGCTAGTATTGCTTCTGGAAAAGATTAAGATGTTGCTTCTTAGCATATTAGAATAAGAGAGCTAGCAGAGCAGAGGATAAAAGAGAATCAGTAACTACCTTATGTTTAAAAAAAGCCTATGGGAGGGAGCCTTATGGGGACTCTGAACTCAGATAGTGAGGCAAAAATAGTGCTATAGATTAGATGCGCCAGGGAAAAACAGGTTGGAGGTAAATATGCACGTCTGAGTACAGTAAGTGATCAACATGGGAGAATTGCAAGAATCCGTACAAAGGCGGCTGTATGGATGCTTCCACATCCATTATTGATGTGGAAACCCACTGTCCTTTGGAGTGAAGCATGAGGCTTCACTGAGAACAGAAGAGCATAACCATATGTTTGCTTCTTAACCTTTTTTGTGAGTCTTACCAAGCTCTTCTCCTCAATATCTTGTAACAAGAACTCCCAAAGTTAATTTTTAGTTTTATAAGAAATCTTTTTACCAACTGTGGATGAATGGCTTTCCACTCTCACTGGAGATCTGCTTTTGTTTCATGAGAGCAAGCGATAAACAGATATCCCTGGTTATTCTTTTTTGTGTGTCATTCATTTCCCTTATAAAATCTTCACCAGGATGCTTTTTCTTATCCTCTTTTGAGAGCAACCACATGCAGCCCAATCAGGTTCCCTTCAGACAGATGTTTGTTATGGCTTCCAAGACTGCCTGTCTTTCTGTGTCGTGCCCATGTTTGCTCGGCAGAGAGTGGAGGGAAGCACGGTGACCACAGTTCAGTCGCATCTTCTATGTTACTCAGGACTTACTTGTCTAGCCAGAGTGATATTGTTGCTATTGAATGCTTAGGAAGTTGTCCCAGGTGACAGTAAACTAGTCATTCTTTTAATGACATGCTGAGGTTTTCAGATTTATTGCTTGCTGTTGTATTGCTCATACGCTCCTGTCTATTGTTTCACTTTTCTGAGTGTAACAGAGCAGAAGCTCCTGAAAGAGATGGGAGAAGGTAGCAAGTGGTCTTTCTTGCTGCAGACTATCAAAACCCCCAAGTCTCTTCTGTCTCCTCTCCTCTTTTCTCCTCTCCTCAAGTGGAGGAGCAGTTCAAACCAGTCCTCCCTCCTTGTATGCGTCTGCGTTTGATTTTTACCTGCCCTAAAATCCTACTTTTAGTGGTAATGACTAACAAACAAAATACCATTAAGGAGAAAAGAAATAACACCGTGAAATATAGACTGGGCAAGTGGGTATTTGCAGGGGATGCTATTTTGCTCAAGTAAGACCAGGTGGAGTTGTGCATGAGTTGTATTAATGCACTTTAATAGATTGCTCAAAATGAGGTATCCTATACTGTTATGAAATGCTTTGGGCAATTTTTTGGAGCTCCGCAGTTTGATTAGCCTTTTCCTTTTGTATCTGGAACTAGCCACATTCAGAGAAGTCACATATGGGGCTGCTCTTTTTATTTCAGCCATTGAATCTGTAAATCTTTCTGACATCCAAAGCCCCTTTTCAAATCAGGGAAAGATAACACGAAAAGTCAGCCAGCATAAGAATTAATTTATGCTTATTAATCTGGGTAGTTGTCCATCTGCACCCAGCTTCCCTAGTAACCCACCTTGAATTTAAAACATTAAAAGCATCCATTATTTCTTTTGTATGAGTGAAGATATGCTATGGATAATATCTAAATTAGTATTCCATTGGTATTCACCTTTGCACTCTAGTTTTGTGCCAACATAGGTCAGTTTTGTGCCCATCCCCGTATTACCACCAGACTATAAGAGGGCTGAGGGGGTTTAATATCAGCTAAGATATTACTTTTGGTACTTCTAGTCAAAACTGTCTTGGAGAAGGCTACTGTATGTTTTCAATTAATAGGCAAAGGAAACTAGTGAGAGATAAAGAAGGTGCTGGTAATGGAAAATGAAGTATAAAGTGGGAGTGATCAGTCTCCCTCAGAAAATGGATTATTTTCTGACACAGATTTTTGGCCCAAGTCTTTTTTTGGGCAAGAATTCAAGAGACACTGTAAAATGACTTGGTATAAATGGGAATTTGGGATAATTTTTCTTTCAGCATCTTAAGTAGTTTATATAAATCTGCCACTTTTCAAATGATGTATTAAAGCACTCTTGTGGTTGCTTAATATCAATATTCCTCTAAGATTTTACAAATATGTCAGCAGCATTAGATGGATGAAATCCAGTCTGCCATAATTCAGATGCCCAACGTAGGCAATGCTTCACTGAACATTTGAGTGTGCAGGCTGGAGAGCAGGGGGGAAAAAACAAGTCTGCCTTAATGTTGCTGACACACTTCTCCTGAAGCCTACCATGGGCAGCTCAGGAAGGCTGCAGGGGAAGATGCAGCCTGCTTGTAATCGTGTTTCCTGGTTTTGTCTATGGAAGGACCAGAGGCATTTCCCACAGGTCGTCCATTCCCCCATCCCTTCCGCGTGTTCTCAGGGGAATACTGAGCATCCCTGTCCCCCCATTCATGGCGTTCCCTAGGTCTTTGCAGAGCAGAGGTGCAGCATGTGCTAGTGCCTTCTCTTTGCTCTGTGGTTTCCAAAGATGTAGATGGAGCTACTCAACCCCTATGGGATTAAGACTTTACTGTAAATCCTAGGAGAGCATCTTAAACCTGATGTGTACACCTCACCCAAGCCGTGGTGGAATGGAAACATTGCACAAGCATGAGTGCAAGGATTAGGACAAGTAGCAAGAAGGGGCCTGTCTTGAAACCACAGGATATACCATTTCCCAGATAACTGCTGTACCTCGTAGGATTTTTCTCAGAAGTTTGTTGGTCTTATTCCCTACCACTCCCCCATTTAGTTGGTGAGGCCCATCTGCCTTAGTAGGGGGCATGACAAAGCAACGAATACCCATGTTGCTGAAAAAAAATTTCCCAGCAAATATGAGTGGCTAAAGCTTAAGTTCCCCTAAAAAAATTTAAGCTAAATGAGAAAACACCTTATGCCTTTGGGTGCCTATGGGATAAAGAATCCATGAAAATAGGTGAGATAGCTCACTATTTGAGATTTACATGATCTGGATTTGAGGAGATACTTTTTGGTATTTTGCTATACTTTGATATCTAAAAGATACTATTTTTCTATCAGCCCCTAACATTGCTGTTTAAATTATAAAGCATAGTAAAAAACAGCTAATTAGGAAAAAAGTTACAGAAGTATTCAGATGTTTTTTTCCTTATACCTCATAACTTCACCCTCACATTCCCCCAGCATTTTCTGTGAGAGGCATGTCCCAGGGATGTCACTACCCATTGCTAAATGGAGAGAGTGAATAGCAGATAGGGCAGAGAAGGCTGAGGTTTTGGTTTTAGTCTTTCCAACAGATAACCATGCCAAGGACTTAATTACATTCATTTAGGCAGATGAAGACAGAAGTGGAGTTCAAGCTAAGAGAAGATTGGCTTAGTCAATGTGGCCGAGATAAATGTATTCAAGCTGAATCATTCTGATAAAATTTGTCTTAAAATATTTATGGAGCAAATAAAATAACTTAGGCATAGGGGGTTCCTCAAGGAATGTGGAAAAGATGAGAGTTCTCTGAAAAGCAGTAAAGATTAAAGACCATACCCATTTTTAAATAGTAAAATACAGAAAAACACTGGACTATAGACTTGACAGGTTAACTTCAAACTTCAGAAAAAAAATTAAATACCCGGAAGATAATGCCATGATAAAGAACTGCCAACAGCAATTCAAGCCAATTCAATTTATTTCTTTGGATAAGTGGAAAGCAATAGGTGTAAAATATCCTGACTCCACTAGGGCCCCTGGGACCACTTGTGTGTCATGTTCTGATAAACAAACTGAGGAAATATGACCAGGATGGAAACCCACACAAAACATGTCCACTAGGAGAAAGAATCAGCAATCTGTTCTCTATCAAGGTGAGAGGTGTTTTGAGAAGGGGATTATTAGCAGCTTGAAGGATACAGTCTTTTTTAAAAAAAAAACAAAAAAACAAAAAACAAACAAAAAAAACCCAACAACACAAAAAAACCCCACCAAAAAAACCCAAACAAGTGGCTTGGAAACCTTAGTCTCACTTGCAGAAATAAAGGGGGCTGCCCGACTGCCCTGACTGCTGCTGAAACTATGGCAGAGGGTGCAAGTCATCGTGCCTAAAATCAATCTGCAGCTGTAGCCCAGGCTCTTCCCACAATCAACACAATAGCATCTCTTAGGTGATTCATCCCATCCAAGGATAGGGGTTGAGGATTAGGGAAGTGAATCACTCCCCAGAGTTTCCTCTCCCTGCTGTATCATTGACTGTAGGAGAGGATGAAAGGACTACCTTACAGTAGCCACTTAACTTTTAAACAGCTAACATTAGGTGAGATTAATCCTATATTTAGTAGCCACTTAATTACACAGATTTTTAGAGATATTTGAAGGTAGACACTAAGTGTATCTGATAAATTGACCTGGCATCTGTTGGCTGAGTGGTGAGTGTCCCACATGAAACAGGTTATATGGGGGTCTTAAGACTCTTGCCTGTTCCTACTTTTTTCGGTAAATCACTGGGCTCCCTAAGGGCTCTGGATATAGTAGGGAAGCAGAATCATGTTATCATCTGATGGTTTTTAGTTATCAGCCACTCAGAAGGAAATACAAAACTTGAGGTGTAAGCCTGAGTCATAGTCTGTGCAGTATTACTGAGTGGAAAGGAGTACAATTTGCACAAATAAATCGGTGGAGCTAATGCTGGTTTCCTGCCCTGAACATCCTCTTCCCACATAGACCACAATGATGTTAATGGAAGTCTTTCTTGTGAAATGAAGAGCCACAAATAGTATCTTAATGGAAACCTTGAATGGAGAGACTTCTTTATGCCTTATACCTGGTCTTTTGCAGACATTCAGGAGGGGTAGTGGCTTCACAAATATTGATAATTCTGCTATTGAAGAATTATACTGATAATTCTATTAGCATGTAAAAAAGAGGGAGGAACAGCAGACCTTTCCATGCATCCTTTCAATGCAAGCTCTGTTCTGTTTGTTAAAGCTTTTTAAAAAACCTTTTCTGCCACATGTCCTCAGTGAGCCCAACCTAGCCTAAACCCGCAGCATTAATGGAAGTGGAGTGGGATCTTGCAATCATTTTCTGTGGCTTGGTTGCTAAGGCCTGGAATAAAGAAAGCCTTTCTTGCTGGTTGGCAGCACAGCTAAGCCCTGTCCACCGCTGAACCCCATACCTGCACCTGCCTGCCCTTCCCTCTGCGAGCCCTTGCACCTCCATGACCACAGCCACTGGTCAC